>NC_051140.1:2631612-2649512 GCF_014839805.1 Manduca sexta
CTTTGATCTCTATTCCTTTGGAAATATTTTCTATTACAGCAGATACCGGTGGTAAGCCTCTCATAATATGTTAGAGTTTGCCTGAGTAGGTATCAACGCAATGTTTATCTCTGCCGCCAAGCAGCTGTATAGTCACTTGTGTTCCAGTTTGAAGAACGTTGTAGCCAGGGTAACTACTGGACATAATAAGACTTAACATCTCATGTCTCAGGATGGCGAGCGCAGTGAAATACCAAACAATATTTTGTAATTCAAGGTGTTGGATGAGGTTTCTACTGTTTATGGGCGGTCGTATCGCTTACGCTCAGGCGAACGGCAAGCTCGTTTCGTCATTCAAAGAAATAAAATTGTTGGAGATTGTAACCTTCGTCGTGACTTATTATTTTTTATATGTTCTATTTTTAGAACTAATTGTATTTTGTTTGCCATAGTTACTTCCCTTTTAGTCCGAAATAAACACTCATGTCAATAACATCTTTTACTAACTTTATTTAATTACTAAGAACATATACCATATTTACAACACGTTATCAGCACGAACGCTTAGTTCTTTAGATTTTTTCACGTTTTTTAGTAAAAATAAAGTTGAATATATTTTTGTGTGACTAGGAAATAGTAATAGTCTGAAAATGTCACATGAATCTGGAGATGTTTCGAGTATGAAAAATTCCCTGCGTCGATCACATCTTTTCCATTTCCTTGTTTGAGGATAAAAGATGGATATCCGACTTGGAAGTTCAAGATGCGAAATTACCTTATCCATGAGGATTTATGGGAAACAATTAGTGGATACCGAGATGGAGACACAACCCCTGCCTCTACAAAGGTACGCAAAGACGCAAAGGCATTAGCAAAGATATGCTTATCAGTAGAAGGTGCAGCGATAACCCATATAAGATGTGCGAAAACTGCATCTGAGGCATGGACTTGTTTGCAAAAAGCCTTTGAAGATAAGGGAATAGGACGAAGATTATTTTTGGAGCGTAGACTGTACAGGTTGAGTCTATCAGAGTTCAAAAATATTGAACTATATATTAACGCTGTTATGTCAACCGCACAGGATCTTGCGGATATTGATGTAGTCATAGAGGACAAGTCTATTACTGCAATACTTTTGGGAGGTCTAACTCCAAGGTATGAACCTCTCATTATGGCTTTAGAAAATTGCAATGTAGACGTGACTACAGAGTTGGTGAAAACAAAACTGCTTAATGAAATGTCCAAAGATGTGGCTACATCATTAGACTCTGTCTTTCATGCGAAGAAGAAGCCTAAGTCAATGAAGAAGAATATAGTTTGTTATGAGTGCAAGACACCTGGACATAAGAGACCAGACTGTCCACAGAGAAACAAGAAGGAGAAAGGCAATGCGGTAAATACCAATGATACGATATTTACAAGTCTTAATACTTCTGGAAACCCAAGAAAGGACATAATTTATGTAGATTCAGGTTGTACTAGACACATGACTTCTAGACGGGACTGGTTTCAGAATATCTCGATACAAAATCAAGGTACTGTTACTGTCGCAAATGGAGAACAGATTAAGTGCTGCGGAATTGGAAATATTTCAATAAACACGCCCGAGAACGTGGTCAACAATATTAGTGATGTTGCTTATATACCAGATTTGAAAGCTAGTTTGTTATCTGTATATAAAACTGTTGAAAAGGGTTTTATTTGTGTTTTTGATAAAAATGGATGTAACTTTTATAAATCTGATACTTTTAATTTTACAGGTGAATCTGTTGCTCATGCCTCGCCCTGTGGTGGACTGTACGTTTTAGATGGTACTGTAAATGTTTCCGAGAATGTGGCGGATAATTTTTTGACACAAGATGTGCACTCTGGCTGTCAGGATAGTTATCAAATTTGGCATAAGAGGTTAGGACATTTGTGTCGTATAGGCATGAACCAACTGAAAAATCACAAGGTAGGTATAAAGTATACAGGAGTAGATAAAACTAGTTGTATCGCTTGCGTGGAAGGTAAACAAGCAAGAAAACCTTTCAAAAGGTTAGCGTTTAATAGGGCTACTTCCCTTTGGAACTGATCCATATGGATTTGATGGGACCGGTGTCTACAACTTCTTTTCAAGGAAATAGATATATGTTGACAATAGTAGACGATTATACGCGAAAAGTGTTTGCTTATTTTATTTCTTCTAAAACAGAAGTCAAAGATATATTTTGTGTGTTTCAATGTTTTGTTGAAAATCAGTTAGATAAAACAATTAAAGCAATTAGGACTGATGGAGGTAAGGAGTTCGTGAATAAAGAGTTTGTTGATTATCTTGCTTCAAAAGGTATTGAACATCAAACAACGACGCCTTATAGTCCTCAGCAAGTTGGAGTAGCGGAACGCACCCATCGTTCGATTACAGAAAAGGCAAGAACGTTGCTAGCTGAAAGTTCACTACCGAAAGCATTCTGGGAAGATGCATTCCAAGTTGCCATTTACCTTAAGAATAGGTCTCCTCATCGAGCCTTAGGTGGACAAATTCCTTATGACAAATGGTATGGACGAAAAGGTGATCTTAGCCATCTAAAAGTATTTGGTTGTAGAGCTCTAGTCCATATACCTTCGTGTCACAGGAAGAAATTAGATGTCAAGGCACAGGAAGCAATTTTCGTCGGTTATTCTGAAAATCCAGGCACTTATATTTTTAGGGACCCTGCTAACCCACGAAAAGTTATTATATCCAGAGATGCAACCTTTTATGAAAATTGCTTTACAGCGCTAAAGCAGAAGCAATCTGAGTCTGTCGCACAGTCAGAATCTATATTGTTATTTGATGAGCAAAAAGAGATTGAGTCTGAGTTTGATCATGACTGTCAATTCTATGACTGTGATGAGAATATCAGTCCGGCGGCTGAAGCAACTTTACCAGTAAATCTAGAAAGTACAAAAGAGTCAGTGACTCTGGAACAGCGAGAGTCTCTCATTGACTTAAGGCTGCCTAGTGTGGAAGAAGTGACAGCGAATTTGGAACAGGAATCGCACCCTGAGCGCAGATACCCTTCCAGAGACAGAAAAACAACAATTTTTATAAAGCTTACAATACGTCAATGGTAGATTCTAATGAACCTACGACATATTACGAAGCTACTCATGCCGATGATGCTGATAAGTGGCAACATGCTATGGTTGATGAGTATAGTTCCTTAAGGAAACTCCATACATGGAATTTAGTAGATAGACCTAACAAAAGGTTATACCATGTAAATGGATTTACAAAATTAAAAGGGATGCTTATGGTAATATTACCAAGTATAAAGCGAGACTCGTCGTCAAAGGTTTTCATCAAGTTGAAAGTGTAGACTACAAGGAGACGTTCGCACCAGTGATTCGTCATTCTTCCCTCCGCACGTTGTTTGCGATAGCTGCAGATATGAAGTTGAGAATGAAGCACTTAGATGTCGATACAGCTTTCCTTAACGGAGATTTAGAAGAAGAAGTTTTCATGGAGCAACCTCTTGGTTTTATTCAAAAGGGTAAAGAAAACAAAGTTTGTTTATTGAAGAAATCTCTTTACGGTCTTAAACAGGCACCGCGAGCTTGGAATAAAAAGTTAAATGAAACGCTTTCTAAAATAGGTTTCATAGGAACTCCTTCCGAACCTTGTGTGTATACTAAACTTTTTGGTAAAGAACTTGTAATATTAGGAATCTTTGTTGATGACATAATAGTCTTCTTTAAATCTAATTTGACATTTGACACTGTCAAGAATTTGAATTTTTGAGAAGATTTGTCGAGATATTTTTCATTAAAAGATCTCTGAATTATATTCTTTCTATATTAGAAAAGTTTAATATGAAGGAGTGTAAGACCGTGGATACTCCATTAGTTTTAAAAATAATATGGCAAGAAGAACGGATGGTCAAGTCATAAGAATGAAGAACCATTTAAAGGTTTTTGTGACGCAGACTGGGCAAACTGTCCAATCGACAGAAGGTCATACACCGGTTATGTTTACAAGTTAAGTGGAGGTCCAGTATCATGGGAATCCAAGAAGCAACCTACTGTTGCGTTAAGTTCGGCCGAGTCAGAATATATGGCATTAGCGTCTGCCACGAAGGAAGCGTGTTACTTACGTCGGTTTATATACGAGATAACAGGTATACTTTGTTCAGTTAACTTAGCTTCTGACAGCCAAAGTGCCATTAATCTTGTTCGAAATCCTGTACACCACAGCAGGACGAAGCATATAGATACTCGGTTTCACTTTATTAGGAAAAGGTATCTAATAATATTGTTAAGTTAGAATATATAAAAGTAACGATATGCCTGCTGATGTACTAACGAAGGCCCTCGGACCTCAGCACACAAACGATGTGTAGTTAACTTAGGTTTAGAAACTTAATTATTTTATTTGTTTTGTTTCTGTCACAACTGCGATTAAGGGCGGCTGTTGGAGATTGTAACCTTCGTCGTGACTTATTATTTTTTATATGTTCTATTTTTAGAACTAATTGTATTTTGTTTGCCATAGTTACTTCCCTTTTAGTCCGAAATAAACACTCATGTCAATAACATCTTTTTACTAACTTTATTTAATTACTAAGAACATATACCATATTTACAACAAAAATAAATCCGTTTTCCTATATGAACAGATATGGGGCCCATAGCCAAGATGTCTACAATTTTTAAAGCTTATAGAAAACAGTAAAATCTACCGATAAGTCTGTTGCTAGGATAAATTATTCTCATACATAAGGTTAGTTTTAACAACTCGGTCGAGTTTCTCATTCCTTCATAATTTGCCGTAGTACTGAATGAATTATTTAGATCATTATCCTCCGAAAATAAATGTCATCAAAATTCTTAATCTATGTAAGTGTTGTCAAACTTAATTCTAATTTGCCCATTCCCATGATCATTCCTAAGATATTTAAAAAACTCTTCCAACATTTCGAAGACTGCAAGCCTCCGTGGTGACGGAGTCCGCCCCATGACTTCATCGCGTTGCGAAATAGTTTTATTACAATGTCTAACATTCGCGTAAACTATAGAAATCATTCTTCAGATATCAATCTGTCGTTCATGTCAGTGAGGCATATCTTTGTAATCCATTTGATAACAAACTATAGAATAATTGTTTAATTTCCATAATACCATTATGTGACCCAGATCGTGTACATCCAGGTCAAACTAATCATAGATAAATGATTCACTATTGAACTGTATCGGCTGTATTTGTATTTTCAACTCTACTAGCTTTATAAACGATTAACTATGCGTTGCTCATGGCTTCGCTCGTGAGAAATTTCCCAGAATAAAAATCTCACTGTGTAGGTACTTTTAGGATGAAAATTTATCTTTGTAGCAAATTTCATCCATATCTGTTCAGAGGGTTTTGCGTTTAATCTTAATATTTTAAGATTTTCTAAAACATTCGTTAGTGAGACTTAAGTATAGTACGATTAATTTATTAATCTGGTAGTAATTAATCGTTGGTGGTCCTAAAACTAATTATACAGGGTAATTTAAATATTGCATTAACAAATTAAACCACATACTCGACTTTACTTTTACTAAAATTGTGCAAAAAACGAATACTTTTACGAAAAATCCCAGTCTTACTTATCTGATCATTTTGGAGTGAATGTGGCGTATGCGCGTGTATTTTTAATTGAAAGTGTGATGTTACTACTGCGACGAATTGAAATTCTCTTAGTGTAGTAGTAGTGTAAAATAAAGTTATATTTTATTGATATTCATTTTGTTCGAAAGAAACATTTCATTTTACAGCTGTAGTCCGAGTAAATTATTGTAAAGTGTTATTTTCAAGAAGATAAATATGTGGTTTCATTCAGTAACGGTGAATATCAAACTGACCTTCAGTAGGTTTACAGGTTTTGTTTTTTATAAAAGTCGTAATATGCCATCAGGATCAAACTCTTTCAGTCGTAGAGGAGGCTTGTTTCCAGAAATGGGTCAGTTAAATACATTGATCATTAAAATGTTTTCTGTCCATAATCAGGTCTAGGTCTTGCCCATCATTGGACCTTATGTAGATTAGTAAATCATCAGTGAGCCCGAGCAACATGTTCGGAAGCTTCGGAAAACCTTCGCAAGTATCTGCCTGGATGCTGCTAGCAGTCAACCAAGTTGCTATGGTAAGTATTTCATACTACGAAAATCTAATTGTGTTGTGATGATACAGTTCACAATTACGATATTGAATACTGATTAGAGACTATCGAAAATTAACTGTATTCTAACATAAAAATAGTAATTTTATTCTCAAACGCGATACAATAAAATATGTTTGTTGAATAATGATTAATTTACGATAGTTTGAAAACAATATTTAAAATTTTAAAATTTTTTGGTTGAATCACTTTTGCACTATTTTAAGTGGTAACTTTAGGGCCTTAGGGGCCGTTTAAGTATTACATAACGCAATTTGGGGGTAGGGGGAGGGGGGTTTGGACTCAAAAATCTTTAAAAGTTGCGTTACGTAATACTTGAACGGGCCCTTAGGGGGCTCGCTTCTTTTTTATTCCGCACAGAGATTCGCGTCGGTTTTTTGCTTTCATGTCGGTTAAAGGACCCACTGATTATTTTAAAGCATAGTTTATACCTCAAACTGATTTCATAAACAGCAGCACTAGAGTTTCTTGCCCGTCCTTCTCTGTTGAGAACTGCTTTCCGAATTGGTGGTAGAGTTAATATTGACGGAATCTAAGTAATGTATAACATTATATTATTAAATATATTATTTCATTTGTTTTCAGGTTGCTTCTATAATAACATTTGCGGTTGGATTGTGGATGATAGCATCACCAAATTCCTTGTCATATATTATAGACGCCATTGGAATTACTCTCATATGGGTAAAGTATACACCATTTATTTAGTATTACGGCACGACTGTAGTGCCGAAGTCTCGGGTTCGACCCCGGGATGGGCAGAATGTTATTGAGTATTTGTACTCAATATTATGTTGGACTTTGGAATTTGTGTTCGATGAGGCGACAATACGGCTGGTCCACCAGCTCAAAGTCGCTCAGCGAGCTATGGAACGTGCTATGCTCGGAGTTTCTCTGAAGGATAAACTTCGTAACGAGGTCATTCGTCAGAGAACCAATGTCACCGACATAGCACACAGGATTAGCAAACTGAAGTGGCAGTGGGCAGGGCATATCTGTCGAAGAACCGATAACCGATGGGGTAAACGAGTTCTTGAGTGGAGACTACGGTTAGGCAAACGTAGTGTAGGACGCCCTCCAGCTAGGTAGAGTGACGATCTGTGAAAGGTCGCTGGTAAGAACTGGATGCGACAGGCCGAAGACAGGGTAAAATGGCGTATATTGGAGGAGGCCTATGTCCAGCAGTGGACAAAGATATAGGCTGATGATGATGATGATGATGATGATGTTCGATAAGGCGATAGGCTTGCCTTTTATCATATGGGACGGAATACGCACGCTGGAAACTGTGTGCACCTCTTGCATCTGCCCATCTCTTCGGGTATAAAAGGCGTGAGTGTTTATGTAAAATTTTTTGAACCCCAATTATTTTTTTGTATTTAATAACGATTCTTGCGATACTATACTATACTAGTATTATTATTAACCGAATTAAAAAAATTAGGTTTTTAATTGGACATATATTGTTAAATCTTTGTAGGTGATTTATGTTTCAATACACAAAATAAAACAAACTTAACTTAATTTGACCAGAAAAGCCGATTTAAATAAACAAGACCTTTAGCAAGTGACACTGCGTTTAAGTCGATAGCGCTTTGTTTGTTTCTGTCGTCAATCAACAGCGTGCAAACATTGTTGCATTCAGTTTCGAAGGACATCGTATACAGGGTAATTACTGGACATTAGAGATGAGTGCAGTGCCGTGCATTATAGCCCTTAAGATCGTTATATGTAGGGTAATTTTGGATATTGCGTTAATAAATGAAACCACATACTCGACTTTATCTCTGCTAATAATGTGCCCAAAAATCATCCATGAATAATGAACATTTTCACAAAAAATCCCTGTTTGGGTGATGGAAAGTGTAATGTTGCCGCTGCGAAAAATTCTCTTAAAGTAGTAGTAGTGGGATTAAAGTAGTAGTAGTAGTAGGGTGTGTAAAATTAAAATTACTTTTTATTGATATTTACTTTGTTCGAAACTTACACTTTTTTATTTTACATATTATTTCCGATTATAATAATATCAGCCCTGTATTATATACTTGCCCACTGCTGAGCACGGGCCTCCTCTACTACTGAGAGGGATTAGGCCTTAGTCCACCACGCTGGCCTAGTGCGGATTGGTAGACTTCACACACCTTCGAAATTCCTATAGAGAACCTTTCAGATGTGCAGGTTTCCTCACGATGTTTTCCTTCACCGTTAAAGCGAACGATAAATTCACAAAGAATACACACATGATTTTTAGAAAAGTCAGAGGTGTGTGCCCTTGGGATTTGAACCTGCGGACATTCGTCTCGGCAGTCCGTTCCACACCCAACTAGGCTATCGCCGCTTTTATTTTTATTTCCGACTAGCTTCCGCTCGCATCTTCGCCCGCGTGGATTTCGGACTTCAAAAATGGAGTCGGTCGCGAACGTTCGAGAATGTTCGTTTTACGAAGCTATTCGCCAGGTGATTCGCTAGCCTCTAGGTGCCAAGCAAGCCGCCTGCCTGTGCGTTCGCGACCTTATATATATACAAAAATAATCCCTTATAGCATGATTCAGTATTCACGCATGATGGCTTATTATTTCATGTATAACTTTGGTGTTTCTATACCGATTTCTATGATTTTTTTTTATGGAATATTTAATAATGTTAACTTTTTTAATTAGGGATGACTTAGAGTGTTATAAACGTAAAAGTAGACAAATATAATGAGAAAGCTTCGAACTGCTAAGCTATCGGGAGTTACACGTGTTATTGTGAGTCAACCATAAAAGATAGACATATGCTGTCGTGGGATATTTTTTACATAATTTTAAGGAGAACATTTCCGTCATACATGATTTCTTTGTAGCTTAACCATTAAAGTTTCACACGCGACGGAAGCTTAAAAAATGGAGTAACTTCTCCCGTTTTCCCAACATTTCCCTTCACTGCTCTGCTCCTATTAATTGTAGCGTGATGAAAAGTATACTATAACCAGCACTGGAGTATGACAAATAATTGTACCAAGTTTCGTTAAAATCCGTCGAGTAGTTTTTGTTTCTATAACGGTTATACAGACAGACAGACAAAAATTTTACTAATTGCATTTTTGGCATCAGTATCGATCCCTAATCACCCCCTGATAGTTATTTTGGAAATATATTTCATGTATAGAATTGACCTCTCTACAGATTTATTATAAGTATAGAAGAAGATAGAAGATAGATAGATTATTTACAAGATAAATATGTGGTTTCATTTAGTAACGCAATGTCAAAATGACCATGTATATTGGTGGTGGCAGGATATTTATATCCACAAGGATAGCGACCAATATCTCGGTGTCAAGAAATAGACGGTGTGATACCCCCGTGCTTCGGCACGCAACGCCGTTGCTCTTGCGCCTGATCTCCCTCCGGTCATGTTGGATTGCAGTCTCATCGGATTATGTGAGTGAAGGAACAGAGTGTGTACCTGCGTATGGCGCACACACTTGTGCACTATAATATCTTATGCGTACCTGGTTGATCCCCGATGCGATTGGCCGCCATGGCCGACATTGGGTCAGGAGTAAATCAATATTTTTTTTAATCAATGTCAATATTAATCTGTAGTATTTATTTAATTTATGAATGGCTTTATCACGGGAAAATATCAAGCGGTATTTTGATCCCGGAAAAACTATTTCACGTCGGAGCCGCGGGACTATGCTATTCAGCATAAAAAGATCTTGCGATGCGGTTAAAATCTACTTAAAAATTCAATACAATATTTAAGTGACTGCCATATCACGAACGGTTGGAATAACCGAATAAATATCATAACTAGCGGCACGCTATGTGAATTATTGAAACGGCTTGGATAGGGGTTGTCTGTACCAACTGACACGCAGCTCGCGACTGTGAGTGAGGCCACACGATGCGTTAACGCTGCGGTGCGGCGTCGCACCTTAATGAATACGAGGTGTAGGGTGCCACATAGGTCGCGCGGCACAGCAGCGCAACGCTATTCATTGCGGTATGCCGCAGCGCCGCAACGTAAATGGCTCAAGTGTCTAGGGTCACTTAAGTCTGTTAACTGACTGTGACTGCTTCGGTGACATAGATGTACTGCATGCGCGGCACGACAGCGCTCTGAGTGTTTGTGTTCAAATCCCGAGTCGAGCAAAGAGATATTTGAGTTTTTCTGCTCGGTATTAGCCTGGAGTCTGAAATTTGTGCCCGATATGGCGATAGGCTCGCCCCCTATCACACCATAGGATGGAACACACTTGGCGAAAAATGGGTGCCCTGGTTGCGCCTCTGTATAGCTCTTCGGGTATAAATCCGTGATGTGTGTTAATGTCTGTTAACAACATTTGTGCGAAAGAAACTGTAATACTGCGGTAGCGGCACGATATCGCTACGGCGCCGCGGCGCATTGCCCCTTCTCGCCTTGTCTCGCAAATCGCAAATGCGGCGACCTAACGCGTCGTGTGACATTGTAATTTATATGTAGTAGACATAGCGGCACCCCTTCGTCAACACATCATGTGGCATCGCTCTGATGTAACGAGGATTCAAATCCGAAGCTAAGATTTTGGCTAAAGTAATAATTTATGTGCATAATTTTGTAATTGCTTAGATTGATAGATGGTTTTTTTGGCATGTTGGATGTTTATGGGTGGGGATGATTTATAAGTGATAACCGTTAGGGGTCTCATTTGCTAATTTTCTTCTTTCTAAAATAAAGGACAGTTTGAGTATAATGTCCATCAATGTGATCTTTGCTTAATCGATTGTTTTGCAGGACAATACTAGACTTCTTTGTTTTTGCATCAATTAATGAGTTATAAAAAGGTTACAACTTTAGTGGATAGGATAGCTGTCAAATAATAGTACTAGCAAACTGTGACGTCACCAAGTGTCCGGCCATAAGTGAAAAAGTGACAGCGCGATAACCCCACCAAGCCCTCACTTTGGCTCACAATATTTCAAATGTGAATAACTTTATTTTTTAACTAATCTTGACACTGATTTCACAGAATTTCTTTTAACATTACATACAGAATAACGTCCAAATTAATTATAGGAAACTACCCTATTATACCCCAATATAAAGCGTGTATATGTTAATACTAAACATACTGCAATGAATCGTCGTGTGATCTAGCTTAAAGCGTTAAAGCATCATATTTTCCGGTAATCCGGTAATTCCCGGTTATAAACATAACCACCCGGTTAACCGGGTCACGTTCGTGCCGGTCGGTGACATGCACTGTACTATTTACAGATAATATCGTATACAATACGCTAATATGCGAGGGCTTTGTACTATACTTATATACCAGAAAATAAACATAATGATTTCTTATGTTTACGCTAATGTTAGCCATTGTAATAAAACTATTTTTCTGATTTACCGCGGTTTTTTTATATTATAACTAGTTGACCCGACAGACGTTGTCCCTCGTTGTCCCGTCTTAATTATGAATTTGTGCGCGCATTCTGTCAATCTCTGACAGTTATTTCAAACAATTGACAGTTATATCAAATTAATATTTTCGTTAAGTTTTCATACATTTTCTAATTTTCCGCGCAATTTTTGATTTTTTTCTTTCATAAGCATCTTTTCTGACAATAACAAACACAACAAAAAATATAGTGAAATCAGTCCAGCCGTTCATGCGTGATGGCGACCAAAAGGAAATAGGGATTCATTTTTATATATATAGTTTTGATACTGACGCTGTGAACTCATTTTACGTAGATTAGACCGTCAACAAAAAAGAAAAGTTTTGAATAACTGTAAAGTGTAGGTAGATATTATTGTAACTGACTTTTTGGACGACTAATATTTACCTCAGCCCCCCGTGACCATGACGACTGCAATCACCGCGATAAAAACTGAGAAAATAAACAGTATAAAACAGATATTCGATTTAATTTATAGTGCAAAGGTACCATAATTCATACAGCCAGAACGTGCTCAAAATTACTATTGTTAAAAGCGATTTATGTAAAAGAATTTGTATTATGTTTATTTCAATACTTGTGCTGTCGATAGGTGTCTTGTAAGCCTATGTCACCAACACTGTTAACTGTTGCGTTCCGGGATCCCGTAATCCTGTTTTATAAAGGCCTGCATAGTTATGTCGACTGACGAAGGATAACCATGCCTTGACAATCGACATTATATCAGAACTACACTCCGTTTACAATCAGATGCCGTGTTGTCGATTTGCCGTGGTATTTTAAAAAAAATATAGTGAAGTTGTTGTAAGTAATTGGTGTATGTGTTCTGAGTTATTTTTAAAATTAAGTAAATATATGTGTTATTGACACGAGTGTTTATTTCAGCGTAAATGTGTAACTACGCAAACCACAAAAACAATCACATTCATATCATAGGCAAACAATAAAAATCAATCACATTCAAATATTTACAAAAATAGAACACATAAAAAATAATAGTCACAACAAAGGTTACATTCTACAACAGAAGTGTCAGATGTTTTGCTCTGTTTATAGGCGCTCCTGCCTCCTTCAGCTCTGACGGTGCAGCTTGGCGTCGGGCTGGTCTTCCTCGCCATGTTTAGCTTCTTCATCTCGTTCATGGGTTTTTATGGAGCGAGGCGTTCCGGGATTTGCCTGTGTGTATCCATTTCTAACAGGCCGGCATAATTGTGTTGACTGTCGAGGGGTAATCATTTCTCGTCAGCCGACATTCTATTGGTTCCCACTTCACTTACCATCAGATGCAGTGGTGACCGTCAAATGTATGCAGCGTGGATTAAAAATTAGACGGCTAAAGACAGATATGTTTTTAACCTATTGAATTTTTAGAAAACAATCTTAGGAAACTGTTTTTAATTACTAATATATTTTGATCGATATCGATTTTGAAGAAAATGCATTAGAAAGTGGGCTCACAAAATCCATTTTGATGCCAGTCCTGATTTATATTATAATTTCTAAAGTTTAAGTAGATTCATATTTAATTTCTTTTCTGAATTTTCTGTTGGAAATGTATATCCAACTAACATTAAATTGTGTTTTATTTACAGTATGCGACGTTGAACATGCTGGTTCTTCTCCTGGAGTGCGCTCTGCTCTTCTATTTCTCTTCAAACTTGGTCGAGGTAATGTTAATCTTAACTAATATTATAAGAGAAAAATTTGATTGTTAAAATTTATAAGACGAACTTAAAAATTATCTACTCCAGTCAGGCTAAATTGTAAAGCTATAAACATTCTAGCAATAAGGTTATTATTGAAAGAAAACTATTATACAGATTTTATTGCGGTTTAAAATAATATTATTTAATAACCAGCCTCCCCTGAGAACTGCTAAGTCCTTGAGAGGTCAGGAGATTCATAAAGTTCCTTTTTTACATATCTTAAAAATAACAATGCATATAAAAATATTAAAAGAATGAATCAACCTTCGTTAGTGGGGCCAAGACCCAAGCCACTGGTGGTTACAGATTCAAAGTGAGGAATCTCCTCAGAATGCGTGCCTGTCCAGCAATGCTGCCTTCTGCATTTGGCCTCTGACCCAATCAGATTCATTTAAGGCCTGTTTTCACTTTGATTAGTGATTAGTGCAGGTGTTAAGTGATAGGAACAAACACGTGTGGACACCAATTGATTAGTGCGAGTGTATAGTAACCTGCGTAGTGTAGTGATTAGATGTATTTTCTATTTTTTGCGAGTAGACTGCGAGTAGCCATGTCCCGCGCGCTCCCCGGTCCCTCTCTTGCAGCGTGCTTACCACTAAACACGTCTGGACAGCAGTGTTTAATGTTTAGCATGTAGCGCTGATTGCAAGCGCGCTTTTTGAGGTTCGTCCATACTTGCGGGCTGACAATTGAATTTATTAAACACAGCTACTAAACAAAATTGGACACTTCACACTACTCGCACTACATACCTGCACTAATCAGTCGCGATTACTAATCACCTGCATGCGCCCTAATTAATGTGAAAACAGGCCTTAACGTTAACTCAGTCCCTACATTAGGCACTGTATTTATTGTAGGCGACCATTACATTCCAAGCTTACCCGTTAAATGATATGAAACATCAATGGAAACTTTATCCACAAATCAAGTGCCGCGTTCCTTTGCGTTTCAGAAAGGGCAGCGCGAAGGCGACCAGTGGACGCACACACTCCGACTCACGTTCAAATGCTGCGAATTAAATGTGTAAGTAACCATTATTCTGTCTGTAGAATTTTGATTTTAAGGTCATTGTAGCAAGCGAAATTACTGGCATTATGAGAATTGATTGATTTCCTTCTTAACGAATTGTGACCACGGCGGCCAATCTCAACGGAGATCAGCCACGCAGGAGATATTAGAGTGCACAAGTGTATGCAATACACAAGCACTCTCTGTGCCTTCACTCTCAAAGTCCGGTGAGACGGCAATCCGACATGACCGGAGAGAGTTCAGGCGCAGGACTAACGGCTTTACGTGCTTTCTGAGGCACGGGGGTATCACCGCCAACTTCCTGAATCTGAGCTGTAACTGAGAATTTTAGTGCAATGAAAAAATTATGAGATTTAGGCCCATATTAATAGATGCAACTCAACTTCGCTCTCAAGTGCAATAGCTGAGATGCTGTCAAGTTAACGTCAGCTTAGAGGTCGTCATTATTTAATAACCAGATGTCAATATCTCAAATAAAGTTTTTAATATTTATTTAAGGAGCTTGGTCAAAAATAAAGTTATAGCATGAGATATTTTGACAGCTGAGTTTTGTTTTTTTAGTTGCGGCTATTCAGCTAAAACAACCTTTTATTTGTTTTATCTGTATTTAACAATATCAATTCCATCTCAAAGTTCATCCTCTATTTTTTTAATGCCCTTACTGCACCTGATTGTAAGTGTATTAGGGTAGAGACTTACGAGAGATGATTATTCCTCGTCTGTTGACACAATTTTGCCGGCCTGTTCGAGACCGGATATACATAAATAGATCCAGGATCGTTTTATATTTAGCTAAGATGTTACATACTTTTCAAACACACATCACGCTTTTATCGCTGAAGAAGTAGGCAGGGGTGTAACTAGGGCACTCACTTTCGGCCCAGAGTTCCGTCCAACGATGTGATGGGGTCGAGTCTATCGCCAAGGTACAAACTCCAGACTTCAAAACTGATGCTGGAGCAGAAAACCCAATATAAGTTTGCCCGACCCGGCATTCGAACCCGGGACATCAAAGTGAAGTTGTACCGCAGCCACCATTTTTAATTAAATATTCATACGTCACAGAACACAGCAGGATGACGCAGATCCCGTGGTCTTGTTGCGGTGTGGTGGGATACCCCTTTCACAACTGCACCTCCTCAACAGTCTTTCAGGACGTAAGTCAACATACCATAATTAACTCCATTTAGTTCTTTTTTGATGTTGTATAATATTGTTCAATTCTTAGTAATATTATTTATATCAGTGGGCCTATTCTGTCAACGAGGATGAATCCGTTTTTTTCAATTACGGGCGTCCTAATCGATAGTGCCAGATTTATATTTTTTTATGAGTGTAAGCCGTTATTTCCGCCGCCCCATGTAGGTAAGTTTATGTATGTAGTTATCTAAAATACTTAATAATTTTCCATTTTTTTGTATTATGAAAGCCACTAAAGTTAAATAAATGAATGATTAATTAAATCGAGTGAGCGTCCTCTGAAAACTGCCGCCCATAGGCCGCGGCCTATACGGCCTATTTACAAATCCAGGACTGTTAATCGAAGGACATCTCTAATGGCAGTATAGGTAATTTGTAGGGGATTTTTTCACTTTTTACTTATACGGATCAGTTATCCTTCAATTAGACCGTCCATAATTGCAAACCCCGTAGGTGGAATATGGCCGCCTGATTATACTAAAGTTATTTTTGTACATACCGGACAAATATTTTTCAATTAGTTAATTCCTAATCTCACTAGTCCATTTCGATGAGATTTTGTCAATTTGGTATAAAATTTGTCAATTAACTTTGATAGAATTTCGTAATTATTACATTACATACATGAACTGACGTGGAGGCTTGGCTGTAATTTTAGAAATGATCTCTATAAAATAAATACTCTTAAAAAAGATCTGTCCATGTTTGGCTTTGTAAAAATACCTTAGAAAATGATGCTTCTTTCTTATAATATCGCTTGAGTTAAGTAAATATACATGGACGCACCAATTATCAGCGTCTGCGCAGCGCCTTATCCTTTCAGCCTGGAGTTCATAATATTTCCCTATTCCCAGGACTGTTATACCACCTTTTCAACTTGGTGGAGTCGCTATCAGACCGCAATATATGCTTCGCTGGCGGTGTTCCACATCATACTATCGTCGTGCTCACTCCTGCGCAGATCCAGCAGTGCGTCTCGCTCGCACAACTAGCACACGGAGCACCGTAATGACGGTGGTATGGTGAAACTTTTTTTTAAGAAATGGAAGTAATTTTATATAACATAATTTTGAACTCCTAAATATTTATGCCTAAGCAAAATGCGTTAGCAAAAGTGTTTTATTAATTATTCATGCGTTGTTTTTTGCTTGCCCGCTCTTTATATGCAATTTTTTTTATAATTTTTTGTGCGCTCAATGTCGGCCCATTAAAGCACCATCACTCATCACATCAAATACTAAGGCACTGCACATCAAAAACACAAAAAAAAAAACTTGAAAATCTAATCCATTACTTTGGCCTCTGCAGTCCCATTTCATCATGTTGCCAGCTGTTAAACCTCATTTATTTTCACTATTTTGCACCATTAAGCTGCGTATGTTTGCCTACATGTTCCCTCATTATTATAATTCTGGGTCCTACAAGTAGAGCGTGAAGAACCAATTAGACGACATACTTTTATTCCTTGCTAGTTGTCATTTTCCTAGACCTTCATTTTATGACAGACCTATCACCGGTATTTTCTTTCATTTCACTCAACACCAGCATTGAAGTCACTTTGTCGACTCCTTAATAAAAAGACCCTTGTCAATTTAATTTCACTATGATGGTTGCTGAAATAGCCAGTTTTTTCTCAACTCCAAAGCCCAGATGGCAGAAGTCCAGGGTGTCGCCCAGCGCTGAGTCGGGCGACGGAGTCCTCATGTTGGTGCTCGGCCGCGGCAGGCTGGGCTGGGTGGACAAAACTTGAAGCTTTGAAGAAGTTACTTCAATAAATTAATACACGAATTTAACTAGAACAGCGTTTCCCAAAGTATAGGTCGAAGGAATATTGAGTAACCTTTGAAACAGACTGCCACTAACGTTAAAGGTAACTAATTTGATGCTTAATCTTGAATTGCATTGAATGCTCTTGAAATTTGATAAAAATAGGTAATAAAAGTGCAGTCACAAACGTATGTGAACTAATTCAAAATTTTAATTAGCGTTAAACTTTTGTATACGTATCAACAAAGGTTTTTTATTTATTAAAATAAACTTTCGATGGTTACTGTATTTTAGATAAAGAAGAATGAATATATAGTTTTGAATTTAACTAGTTTTGTAGTTAGTTGTACATCACTTTCCTTGAAATAACCCTTTTTGTATTTAATTAAAGTATTAGATACAGAATGATTTTTTGTTGTTTGAAGAGTCCGTCATTCATGTATGGCTCTCTTTTGCATTTGGGAGGTAAGACGCATTTGTAAATGTTTTGTTAGATTGCGAGCTACCTAACTTCGGGAACCACTGTTCTAGCTCTTTTACGTAAAATGCTCAATTGAATAAAGATTTTGTAATAAATTGTTGATTCCCTGGATTCTGTAGTTTACTTT
>NC_051140.1:2650012-2699973 GCF_014839805.1 Manduca sexta
CCGCGTCTTGGCAAACGTAGCGTGGGACGCCCTCAGCCAGATGGCGTGACGACTTACACAAGAGAGCTTGCAGCGACTGGATGCACGAAGCAGCAGTTCGAGCTCTGTGGCGCACCTTGGGAGAGGCCTATGTCCAGCAAATGGACTGCAACGCGCTGATGATGATGATGGTGGAGATACAATAAATTTTATTCTCGAACGCGTGCCGCGAAATATTATTAATGATTATCATGTGCGAAAACCTTCCGTGCTATCTCTTCTCTGTTGTTTTATTTTAACGTCGTTGTAAATTGTAATCATTTTATTTTTTGACTAGATGTTGCCCGCGGCTCCAACTGCGTTAAAAAAATTTTCGGGCTAAAGTTTTCCGTTATAAAAGTCACGCTATATATTTTCCCGGGAGCCTATGGCCTTCCTAGGGTCTCAAACTCTCTCCGTATCAAATTTCATCTTAATACGTTGAGGGTTTAACACTTTCAGGCAGACAGATGCAGCGGGGAGTTTGTTTTATAATATATTTTTGTAGAACTTTTTAAGAGGAACAATCCCGTCATACATCATTGTTGCATAACTTTAACCGTTTACGCAGCGCACGCAACGGTAGCTTTCAAAACTAATAAATTTTCCCCGTTATTGCAACATGATTAATTACTGCTCCGCTCCTATTGGTCATAGCGTGATGAATATATAGCCTATAGCACTCCACGAACGAAGGGCTATCCAACATAAAAACATTTTTTCAGTTTGAACCAGTAGTTCCTGAGATGAGCGCTTTCAAACAAACAAACAAACTCTTCAGCTTTAAATAATAGTATTATATAATAGTATACATAGTTTTGTGATATTTAGTTGACCAGCGATTTTTTTAATTAGAAATAAATAAATGCGTATTATTGTGGAATGATTGATACAATGATTGTAATGTCTACCTTTATGTAAGTATATTATAAGTTTGAGATTTTGTATAAAGTATTAGTATTTAGATAGTTACGTATTAGAAGTATATCTGATTAATTTTGATTTCAGACACAAAATTCTTGTTAGAAGGAAATAAATATTATATTTTACTGAATTTAAAATAACGCGACGATACAAGGAAAACTTGAGGAATACTTTTGTTGATTATTTAAATTTATAAATATAGGTACAATCATACATACTCTTAAAGATAATTTTAACTGTTATTATTAGACCTAAGCAGTTTAAAACGAATGGAGGAGCAGTTAGTCCTAACCCCGCCTAACACAAAGGGGCCAGGAGTGGCTGAAAACCAGCGCTGGCTGAGTTTCACAGCTCAGACAGCAGTTAGCTGAGCCACTTCCTTTTGCCAGTTTTATTTTTAAGATTGTTTTGTTTTTATTTTTTTAATTTCTGTAATAGTTTTAATTTTGGCAATAAACGTTTTTATTATTATTATTATTATTAAACCAAAGTCTTAAACTGTTGGTCTGTTTGACGAACGTGATGATTAATGCATGTTTGTTTGGGGAAATGACATTGACAAGTTATATTCTGAGAATAAACTAATACTTAGAGGCATTGATATGCTTGTCATTGTTCTGAGATTGATGTATATTCTATAGACACGAACATCCATATAAAATATTTGTTAAAAATTTGAACTAAAATGAAAACCAAAACGTCACTGTTATAACCTATTTATTCATATGAACAACAAATATTATTAAGTATTTACTAATATTTTTTATTCAAATCCAGGTTTACATTTAGACTGGAGTTCTTATAACATGAGCTCCACTCTGTTCACAACCACAAGCTGTCAATATTGGCCATACTAAAGTCAGTTTGAATGGATTGCAATTCAATTCAGTTGAACACAGTGAATGTTCGGAACGCCAAATCTAGTACGCAGTACATGTATATTGAAGCTTAGAGGTAGGTATTGTGGTTATAGTTTGAATACTTTTGCTATTCTTATAACAAGAGTATTAATATGTATTTGTGGTTAATGGAATAATTAGTTTTATCCTCGATTTTATTAATGTTTCAATTACTTACGTATAATACTTTAGTAAATATGTTTGTTAGGTATGATTGATTTAGAATTAAGAGTAATCCGATGTCTTAATTTTGTTTTCCGATAGATTGACTGCGAAAATATGTTAACAGAGGCATTTTTTTTGCCTTGGGTTACCTTTTGAAAAATTTCACCCTTCGCCACTAATATGCATGTTATGTATGGCCTTGGTAAATACCTGATAACGCGTATTTTTGACCTAGGAACCTAAGATAGGTTAGGTTGAATTTGACCACCGCGGGCTGTCAGTCGCGAAGTAAGGTTATACGTATCAATATTTGATTAAAGGTAAGAGTTATAGGTCACGTTATCCATTTACCAAAAAATAATGTCACATTTTGGATAATTTTACCAAGAAAAACATTTGAATAGTTGCTGTCCCTGGCTGGGTTGATCAAGGACACGACCTAATGATCATAGTCTCTGTGCCATTCGAATTATTGCGAGACAATGTCTATTTCAAATTTCATATCAATAGCGTGTACATTTACAAAGCTGAATTTCACGCCATCTGTCAGATCGTATCGGGACTTATTAATTACTTTATCATCCCTATGTTTGTACCTATATTCAATTAAAATAACACATTCAAAGTCTGGTTATTTATTACAAAGGAATTCAATAAAACACAATTAGAAATACAAATTGATTTATTCGCAGTAATCAAGAAATTATAAAACGATAAAAAATCACACATACACCAGTGCAAGTAAAAGAAATAACAATGAAATAAAAAATAAGAATTGCACAAGAACTAGTATATCGTACCAAACGTGGTGTAAGAAAGTGGCGAAGGGTGCATAGGTACAATCCGATTCCTGCCGGTTTCCCTTTTGTCATTCATGTAAAATTATTAGAAGCAGTGACGGATTTATATTTTTATGAGTGTAGGCCACTTTATTTCCGCCCTATGTAGGTAGGTTTATGTATGTATGTAGGTTTCTAAAATACTTATTAATTTTCCATTTGTTAGTATTATGGAAGGCACAGTTAAATAAACAAATGATTAATTAAATTGAGTGAGCGTCCTCTGAAATCTGCCGCCCCTAAGAGGCTGTCGCCCATAGGCCAGGATGAATGAATGATAAGTAGGCCGTACACGTTCAAGCGATATGACAATATAAGTAGTTCGTTGTCAAATTTTGTGTAGAAAAATTCATCCAATAACATATTTATTTAAATATCATTATAATATTTTACAAACACTAATATAACTTATATCATAAACGTAATCTTTTTAATAAATTAAAAACAAATATCGATTTTTTTTATCTTTCAGTTTTTTTTTAAATAACAATATGATCATTTCTGGTAACAGACGGGTTTTCCGTCTAAATTCTACCCGTTCCATGTAGCACTCCCTTACAATAAGGATCAAATTATTACAATTTCGAGTATCAACCTACTACACTACTACTAGAACAAATACAACATTATCGAGATTTATAAAATATGTAATAAGACCTATTATAATTTTTCATTACTATCCCACGTATTCGGTGTCGTCTGGAATATTATGTTACTAAATAAATCACAACTCATAACAGAGATGGCGTTGTTCTGATTTTCTATAAATTTGAGAGAGGTGTTTGCATTCACTGTGGTCGGGGAGGGGGGGTGGTCACTCCTTAGTCGACCGCGTGGCAGTCAACGTGCTGCGTGTTTTATTGTGCGTCAACTTTAGTACCTACCTATACACGTAAGAGAACATGTGTTTTTCTATTAGTTTACATCGAGTTTGTTGTTCTAATATTAATATAATATCAGCCCTCCCCTATTATTGAAAGGGATTAGGCTTGGTCCCCGCGCTGGCCTAGTACGGATTGGTAGAATTCACACACTCCCAAAATTCGTATACAATTTCTCAGATGTACAAGGTTTAATAACTCGTGAACATCAAGATATTAATAAGAAATTCGGCTTGCGAATGCTAGACGAAAAACTCCAGAGCACTCCACATTATGCACACTCCACAGTCATCATCTCTTCGTTTAAATAATCCAGCAACTACAGATAGAGCTGTTTCAAGAGCTTATCGACGTTTGTCCACATCCTAACTGTCTAGCTATCGTGAAAACTTTCCTGACTCAACTACATCATCCGACAACTCTTATGCGGTCTCCACTTCGAATGCACGTCCATGTACGGGGGGGGGGGGGGATAATTGGCCCTAGGCACACAGATAAGTGTGTATACCTCATGGCCGCCAATACATATTGAAGCCTGTAAGGGCTCGCGAAAATTTCCTGGCCTTCTCCGCTCTTCCCATCCTAAGAGGTTATCTTATCCTTCCCCTATACTTCCTTCTTAGCTATCTCTTCCCAATTTTCATCCAGGGCCCTGCAGTCGCTAAGCCCGGGGATTCCAGTATCTGATTCAGAGGTTTCCCCTGGTGTTTACTGCGGGCTCCGATACCCAAAAAAAAACCTACATCATCGGCTGTTCTCGACAGAAAGCAAAAAAAGACAGATTGAAGTTGTTTAGAGCAAAATAGTGATTGTTCGAGAACCTAAAATAGTCTGGATATGTCAAAGAGTACCTATATTATCAATTTGATACTTACATAATTTCGAGAAATTATTTATTTGATCCATTAAAAAATTCTTTCTTAATTTTATTTTAAGTTGGTAACTTCCAGCCTTAATAGTATTTTTGATAATATTGGATTTAAGTTTTAAGTGATCTAGGCTAATAAAATGCATTTTTTCATACAAAGTACTAAAAGAACAACTATATTACTTTTGTCTCAACGATTAAAGGACTTGTTTTTAATAATTTTGGAATAAGTCATGCAATAATTTTACAATATGTTAACTTTTTATAATTTTATGTTTATATGTCATCTGTTAATTAAATTATATTTTATGGACGAGAAGTTAATGTCTGTTAATATTTGTAATAAGAATCGTTTGCCGAGACGAATCAAATCAAAAAAGCAGGTTTAAATCCCAAGGGTACACTTCTGACTTTTCTAAAATTCTGTGTGTATTGTTTGTGAAATGTTGCTTGATTTAACCGTGAAAGAAAACTTCGTGAGGAAACCGGCATACTTGAGAAGTTTTCTATACGAATTTTGAGGGTGTGTGAAGTCTACCAATCCGCACTAGGCAGTGGCACAGTATATAATATAAGGCTGATATTATTATGTTAACAATATTGTTTAAGAGTTGAAATTAAAAAGGGTTACTGAAAACGGGTAGGTCCCCAATACGATTATCGGGTAACGTTTTCTGCCAATTTATATGGCTTGGTCACTTTTCACCAACGTAGAGGATAGATCCATTGTCCAACAGGTCACTATAAAAAAACAACCACTTACTGGCTATTATAATATATATTATTTTTGCCACATTTCGAGGGTAGTTTAAACTTTATTTCATGTCGTTCTTGGCAAGATATATCCTTCATATCGAAGGTTTCTAGTAGTACACTGTCGTCAGATTTAAACTGACTGCCGCCGTCACAATATGCTTCCTGCAAATTGAAAACCATAAATTTATGTTATTACGTCATCATCATCAGTTATTACTAACTTTTACCGCTTCAAAAAGATTTCTGGTATAAATATTTACCCGGTATAAAAAGTAGTCTATAGCATTCAGGAGAAATGTAGCTTTCTATGTTAAATATTTCAAAATCGGTTCAGTAGTTCCTGAGATTAGCGCGTTCAAACACTTCAGCTTTATATATAAGTATAGAATTTACGCTCAAGATAGATAACATTGGGAATCTTTTAAGGAGGCCTTTGCCAAAAGTCACGCCGAATTAAGAGATATCTTGTAGATTTGTTTCTGTATTTTATTGTTCAAATTAGTGTAAAATCTTCGCTTTGTTCGGAATAAAGGGCTCTATTATTATTATATATATACATATAATTATCTCTCCTATTTAGAGGTATACAGGGGACGGGCCGAAGCCGAGTGCAATTTAATGAAAAAGTGTAAGATTAATTTAATTGGTCGGTATCGGTAATGATAAAAAATTTCAATATTATTATAAAATAAACATTTGTCGAAACAACCCAGGCCGGACCCTCGCATACGGGACCTTTCTAGACATACTTACCAGGACGCTTGTCCCGGTATCGATTCTTCCATTTTCATCCTTGCACATGATACTATTCGAAAACCCGGGGCATCCAATACGAATTTTCGAGCCCTTAGACAAACGCGCACTGCAGGAGTCTGGATCTGGCTTCAATAACTTATTACCCGCCATGATTATTGGAACTGGGTTTTTGGTGTCAAAATCCTCTCGAAAATCCAGAACACAATCTGGAACAAACATATGCGTTTATTCTATCGAGATGATTATAATGTAAATAAATGTTTGATGTGCGAAACTACAGGGCATACACCAACTGGGTTATCGCCGTTTATCAATTGTCAGATAACCTAAAATCCCCACATATCAAGGTTACCTTTGCTGGCATAATTGACCGCTCCAAGACTCGGTAAAGTCAGTAACACAAATCGCCACGCCATTCTGACTGTTTAGTTCGTGTTGTCTGGACTACTTCTAGAACAGAATGAATAATTACAAACTCAGGCTTACGTTTATATACCCTAAGAGTGCTGCGGCTCGAGGGAGCAGCTGGTGGGTGAGACACAGAGGATGATACGGTCACAGCGGTCGCAGATGGCGTAGAGGGCGCAGAAGACACGCCTAAAGTAGCACTCACAGCATGCATCAAGCGATCAAGAGAAGAACAAACATTGGAGCACTGTGGAATATAGAACTAGTGCAACACCTATAGACTTCAAATCTAATAAAGTAGACTCTCCTTTTATAGATTCTGTTATTCCAGATCTTATAAAATGGACATTAAAGAAAGACTAGTTATATATCATGAAAACAGTTGTTCAAACTCCATAGTAATTAAGATACAAAAATATGGATTGAAAAATGAAACATCAAATGTCTTGGAGAGTTCATAGATCTCCTAAATCAAATCTGCGATACCAATAATGCTCGCGGCAAAGTTTGCTTTTGCCAACTTCAAAAAAAAGGAGAAGGTTGTTAATTCGACGTTTTTATAAAGTTAATGTTAGGAGGATTTTTTATTTTTAAAAAGGTAAAAAGAAGTCACAATCATGAGAATAACATGACGAAACATACTTAAGTAATAATTGAAATAAAATGGTAGCCGTGCACGCACTTGATTTAAATATTGTAGTGAAGAGCTAGTGTTGCATGGGAGTCAAAACTCTAGCGTACTAAATGGAGCTCCAAGGATGGCACCAAGTAAGTATGTACTTCCAAAGTTCCAGACTGCATTGATACACAGCGGCGTACTTAGGTTGGTAATAGCAACAAATTAGCAGACGTTTTTGATTTAATAATTAAGTTGTTTTTGCAACACGACTGTGCAGTCTCAAGTCGTCGGACCCTTTAAGACCGCCGATGCTCGCTAGCGGCTTGTGTTGACGTGTGGGATGATACATTAATAACTTTGCAATTCTTGTTTTTTATTTCTTTTATGTGTTTATTTTATTAGTATCTAGCTGACCCGGTGAACTTCGTACCGCCTAACAGTCGATTCTTTAATTTTTTTCGCGCCAGCTAGTAAGGCAAAATAAGAAAAAAGAAAGTTGATAAGTCAACAATTACATGGTGTCAAAATATAAAAATTATAAAACACTTAAAATTCTTTTCATCGCATAAATACTGACAAATATTTATACGATACTAACCACACTCAATTGTTTTGCCTTCCCGGAACCCCTCCACTAACACTTAAACTTTATGGTACGGTATTAAAGTTTATATTGACTTTTAAGTATTATTACGAATATTTTGTATGGGAATATAGAAAAATGTTATTTTTAGACTTTTACAAGCAATTTTTTTATTTTTTCTCTCCGTAAGAACCATACTCGTAATTCAAGGAATACTATAAAAAAGAATTAGCGAAATCGGTTCAGCTGCTCTCGAGATTTGCGCTGAGCAAGACATTCAGCGATTAATTTTTATATTATAGATTTATTTGTTTCATAGTGTTGTGCAAATATATCATACTAATATTACAAATGCGAAAGTTTGTGAGGATGGATGTATGTATATATCTATGTATGTTCCATTTTCACGAAAAACTACTAAACGTATTTGGATGGAACTTTACAGTAATATTGGTTATATATCAGAATAACACATAGACTACAATTTATAATGATTTTGTGTAAGTTGGTTAGTAACTCGGAAAAAATGCTATTTTGACATACGCTGCCTAAACCGTTGAAGTTAGATGAAGATGATGTACCGTAGGATTGTTTGACCTTTTATGTGGAAGCCACTTTAGCGGTGTATAGGTAGACATCGCTGTAGAGAAACAGGTGATTGGGTTCCTCTATGGAAGGGGAAGATTCCCAGTCAGGCAAATGTTGCGCCTGACCGGCCGCAACCCCTCCGACGGTTTCTATTCGGAGGTGGTATATATGCAACGCGTCGCTCAAATTCTAATCACTGATTGTACCGCCACACCACTATGACTAAAATAGTTAGGCTTAAATATAATTAAATGGGATACTTTTTTAGCGAGACTTTTAACCCGGAAAACTTCTTCACAAGGGCGAAGCCGCGAATATAAGCTACAATTTTATTTAAACGATAACAGGTCAATACCCATGATACCCCTGGTACTGACCTGTTATCGCGGCAAGATGGCAAAACCCAGTTTTTGCCATCTTCTTCTTTGAGGAAAAATGCATTAATTATCGGTTCGAGACGTATATAAGGACAATTCAGTTCGAGATCTCGTCGCAAAGCCGACGCTAGCGCTTTGGGAACGTTCCGTGGCACGATAATGTTGTTGCTTCTGTATTGTCTTGTGGCGGGTGAGTGTATTTGTTTTCTAATGTTATACGGGGCAGTGGCGAAAGGTGAAATGTATGAAAGAGAACCCGATACAACATATAATATACTAATATGCAGGAATGTTGTCTGTAAACCGATCGGATGATAATTAGATTCTATATAAATCTATATATATAAAAGAAAGTTGTGTTAGTTACACTATTTATAACTCAAGAACGGGTGAACCGATTTGGCTGAAAATTGGTGACAAGGTAGCTTACAACCAGGAGACGGACATAGGACTTTTATCCCGTTCCCACGGGAACGGGACGTGACATAAGATGTGGTATAAGAAAGCTAAATTTGGTATGGAGATAGTATAAGACCCGGGGAAGGTTATAGGCTACTATCCCGGGAAAATATATAGTGGGACTTTTATCCCGGAAAACCTCGTCACGCGGGCGAAGCCGCGAGCAAAAGCTAGTTCTTCATAAAGGGAAGCCTGCAGGAATCGGATATCGGATTATATGGACCCTCAGCCACCGAGGGCGATGTCCTTCTATAATCGTTAAGGCCTCAAGCAAACGGCCTTGCGTTCGCTGTTGCACATACATCAACAAGTTACTTTGTCTATATTTTCACAACTCGCAGACTTTGAGCGCGAACACTAAATTTTAAACTATTATAAATAAAGAATCACTTTTTGAATGACGCATTAGCTTTGAATGGTATCATTAGTATTTAAAATAAAAATAATGTATTTAAAACAAAACTTAATAAACTGATTTCAAGTGTTTAGGGCAAGCATCATAACTGACTATATAGTGAATTATTAAGCATGTCAATATGAGATATTTTTTATTATAAACGGTCAAACAACGGTAGAAAAGTGTATTAGACATGTAGTTGGTATTGCAACATGGAAATACAATACTGCTATTTTTAAAAGGTTTGCATACACTAAGGAGAAATCCAAGTTGTCGATACGCTTTATTGATCATATAATCGTAATGGTATTTGAAAGGTAGTTTATAATCTAAAATTATTCCAAGGTTGCGAATATGGTCCATCCTTACAAATGTGTAATTTTTCAAACTATATGCATATTCTACAGGATCACGTTTACGAGTATAACTCATAACAAAATACTTATCTTTTTATTCATTTGTTATGTTTAAACTCTTTTCACTTTCTTTATATTCTTACTTACGATGTAAGTAAGTTGACTGGGAGAAAATGGCTACGCCATTAAATCCGCCATGTCCAATATTTAATTGTATATGAATTGCGAATAAATAAATAGAAGTAATATATAGTCTTTAATTAATGTCATGCGTTGTATATTTCTTGATTATTTCCTTAATAGCGTTAAGTCGGTAAAACCAGGCGGTGAGGTCACACGATAAAAAAGATATAACACCAGTTTGACTGCAACTATCTAATTGCTGCGAAAGGTTACTCCTCTTATCGTAAAGTGTAGTGGGGTCAAATTGCGGTACCTGTATATAAATAATAGTTTAAAAACTAAAAACACGCTTTTATTGCTAATCGAACTAAAAGGAGAAAATAATTTCTAAGTACAAAGAATTTATATTACAGTAGCAGAAGGTTGAAGGATCAATCATAGTTAAGTACCTCAAAATAAAATTATAATAAACTTGAAGTTATTAACAGAATAATTTAACTCAGAGTAAAAAGCGTGGCACCCAAGTACAAATCCAACTATTGGGCTCCTAAAGCCAATCAGGCCCCTAAGGCAAAGGCCCCTCGGGCCGAAAAATTCATTTTGGCCCCAGCCCCGACACGTAACCCGTGGTTTCCCACCACGGTACGTGCCGACTCGCGTCCCCAGGCCCAGGGCGGTGGTTCTCCCGGAGGATCTCCCGCCACCCCGGCCACAACACCAGCAGCGGCGGCCACTGTTCCCGTTCCCGTCCCAACGCCCTCGACCTCCAAGGCTACCTCTTCCAAGGTAGTCAAGTCGAAGGCTCCCGCACCATCCAAACCCCAGGTGGCGGCGACTCCGGCGTCTAGCGGCGCGGCTTCTTCGTCACACCTCTCATTCTCTCTGGTTTCCCCAGAGATTATCGAACTCCACGCGCTGATCCACGACTGCTCGTCAAAAATGAAGGCACTGGGTCACTCTGACTCCGTCCTTTTCGCCCAAATTTATAACGCGCAACAGCGCATATACCAGCTCACTATTGAATCCATTTTCTCTCCGTAATGGCTTCTCCAAACGGAAATAACCCATCGCGACTCAAGCCCCGCTCCCTCAGAGTGGGCTTTTTCAACCTTAATGGTTTACGCGGCCAACGAGCCGAACTCTCAGACTTTGCTCGCGATCATAAATTGGACGTCTTCCTCCTCCAGGAAACGTTCCTTAAACCCTCCCAACGCAGTCCCAAACTTCCCAATTTTAATCTCGTGCGAAACGATCGCATCAATGGCCCTAAAGGTGGCACCCTCATTTATTACAAAAGGTCCCTGCATTGCATACCTCTCAACCCCCCCGAAAGCGTGAGCAGCATTGAGGCTTCAGTGTGCAGGCTTTCTATGACAGGACACCCGCCGATCACTCTGATCTCGGCCTATCTCTCACCTAGTAAGGAGCTTCACTCCAACGAACTAATAACCCTACTCAGTATGGGGGAGTCCGTCCTTCTGGCGGGCGACCTTAACGCCAAGAACACTTTCTGGAACTGCAACTCTACCAACGGTAGGGGTGCGGTACTCGAGAGCTGTCTTGACGAAATTGACATGAGCATTCTGGTTCCTTCTGAACCCACGCACTATAGTTTCATGAACGATAGTTACAGACCCGATATCTTAGATATAGCACTCGTAAGGAACGTATGTCTCAACGTGCGTTCCCTGCGAGTGTTACACGAGTTAGATTCAGACCACAGACCTGTGATCCTAGATCTAGCCCCCCATAACGGTCCCTCAGACACAGGTCCCAACGACCGGGTGAAAGTGTTGACGAATTGGCGGCTCTTGAGCACCATATTCGCCGACACTTCATCTAATGATCTCTCCTCTATTCCGCCCAACATCGTGACTCGCGAGGAAACGACCGGCGCGATTCGCTCCTTCACCAACCATCTCCACCACGTCTTGAGCGAAAGCTCCGAGAGGGTGCCCGAGACCGGCAACGGTCAAGGGCATCTTCCCGATGACGTGAGATGGGTGCTGAGGAGGCGAAACGCAGCACTAAAGGCCTGCGTGTCTGACCCCTCCCCGGATCGACGGCGTCTCGCGCGTTACCTCCAACGTGAGGCCAGACGTCGCGTAAAGGACGCCGTCGATTCGAGGTGGGAACAGCACTTGTCGGAAATCAAACCGTCCGACACGGCCTTTTGGAAGCTGGTCCGCTCTTTCAAAAGAAAGGATGTGGCCTCTTTTCCTCCGCTCAATCGTCCGAATCAACGCCCCGCGTTTGACGACGACGAGAAAGCGGAATTATTAGCCTCCACCCTGCAGTCTCAATGCTTGCTCGCATCCATTCCCGTAGACCACGATCATCTTGTTGCGGTAGACACATTTGTCGAAAGTAGGAACGCGATCCCTTCGCCGCCTATTCCGCGACCGTTACAAACAATCGACCCGGACGTCGACGCGCCCCCCGACCCCCTCGCGCCGGTGACGACGAAGAAGTCGTCACTCTGATCAAGGCACTAAATAGGCGAAAAGCCCCCGGGGCTGACGGTATCCCCACTAGGTTACTGAAAATGCTACCGGGGCATCTGGTCAAGATTCTTGCTGACATCCTCAATGCAGCATTCCAGAACTGCTACTTTCCTGAGGCCTGGAAAGAAGCAGTCGTGATAGGAATTCACAAGCCGGGTAAACCCGCGTCAGAACCGGCCTCTTATAGGCCCATTAGCCTACTCAGCACGATAGGGAAACTTTATGAGCGGATCGTCCTCGACCGTCTCAAAATAGTAGCTCAGTCCCACAATCTGCTCCCTCCGGAGCAGTTTGGTTTTCGAAATAGGCACAGTTGCGTGCATCAGATACTCCGCATCACGGAGCATATCTATTCCAAATTTAAGTTAGGATTTTATACAGGTGCTCTTTTCTTCGATGTTGAGAAAGCATTCGACAAAGTGTGGCACAACGGCTTGTTGTACAAGCTGTACACTTTCAACGTGCCCACACAGCTCGTGCACATCATACGAGAATTTTTGTCGAATCGCGGTTTCAAATATCGTGTCGAGGGCACCCTCTCCTCTCATCATACCATCTCGGCCGGAGTCCCGCAAGGCTCCGCGCTATCACCATTTCTCTTCTCGCTATATACTAGCGATATTCCCAAATACAAGACGCCCATCTGGCGCTCTTCGCGGACGACACGGCGATCTACGCTTCACGTAGAGAACCGGAACATGTGGTGCGCATTTTGCAGGCCGCCGCCGACCAGCTCGGCGAGTGGTTTCGCAAATGGCGCATCACTGTCAACCCCTCCAAAAGCCAAGCTATCCTATTCCATAGGAAGTTTCAGAAAGAAGCGCCTAACGCTTCAGTTAGATTGTCTGGCCAGATCATCCCTTGGACCCATAAGGTCAAATATCTAGGTGTGTACCTTGATCAGAGGTTGACCTTCGCCCCACACGTAAATGCGGTACGCGCGCGAGCCGCATTCGCGATGGGCCAGATTCACTGGCTCTTAAACAGGAAAAGTAAGATGTCTATCCGCAACAAGATTAGGATCTTTACCACGTGCGTTAGACCGATCATGACGTACGCGTCCCCCGTGTTCGCGCATGTACCGCTTGCTCGACTTCAGCGTCTGCAGGTGTTACAAAACAAATTCCTCAGACGTGCACTCGGTGCCCCGTGGTACGTTCGCAATCGCAACCTCCACGTGGACACCGATATGCCGACCATCAGGCACTTAATGCACATAGCCAGCAGACGCTATTTCGATAAGGCGGTCAATCACCCGAATCCGTTAATCCGACTAAATTCTAAATACACTCCATTCGACCGCGCGAAATGGAGAAGACCGCGTTCAGTACTATCAGATCCAGAGGACGATATAACTCTGGCAATCCGTAGAAAGCACGAGCTGCTTAAAAAGCTCAAACACTCCACACGACCGCTGCTTCGTCCTCGCCGCCGAGGACCTCGCCGCGTCCCCCGTCCTCCCGACCCTTCTGATAATTCCGGCCCGGGCGCCGATGTAATCATGGTAGACTGTTAGGTCGTTTCTCGCACCTTTCGCGTTTCCATAATCGTTGATGTCCCCAAAACATCTTCTCTCAGTGGCCGTCCTGAGCCGAGGCCGTGACCCTTTAGAGGGTCGCCCTCAGCATGGTCATTTAAGGGCTCGCAGTGCCTAAAGCACGCACCCGCAAGACCGATGTGTTTGTATAAGCCGGCCCTGCCAGGCTAACAAACGTATGACAGGATCAAAAAAAAAAAAATTCTAATTACTGATTGTACCGCCACACCACTATGACCAAAGTAGTGAGGCATAAATATAATTAAATGGGATACTTTTTTTAGCGAGACTTTTATCCCGAAAAACTCCGTTACGAGGGCGAAGCCGCGAATATAAGCTACAATTTTATTTAAACGATAACAGGTCAATACCCATGATACCCCTGGTACTGACCTGTTATCGCGGCAAGATGGCAAAACCCAGTTTTTGCCATCTTCTTCTTTGAGGAAAAATGCATTAATTATCGGTTCGAGACGTATATAAGGACAATTCAGTTCGAGATCTCGTCGCAAAGCCGACGCTAGCGCTTTGGGAACGTTCCGTGGCACGATAATGTTGTTGCTTCTGTATTGTCTTGTGGCGGGTGAGTGTATTTGTTTTCTAATGTTATACGGGGCAGTGGCGAAAGGTGAAATGTATGAAAGAGAACCCGATACAACATATAATATACTAATATATATATATTTTTTATTATTTATTGATCACCAACCAATGTGCACCATTACATGAATGAAATTTAAAAATATTGATAGATTAACTTAATGCCATTGTAATTAAAGGTGAAGACTACATGCGATTGTATATAACTAATAAGTATTAAAATATTTTTTTTTCAAACAATAGAGAATCAACATAAAATCAAATAAAATTAAAATTAAATTAAATTAAATTAAATTAAAATTAAATAAACAAGTAACAATCTTTAGAACTATCCGAAAATAAAAACTTAAAATTATATAATAGGATGTATTATTTAAATTAAAATTCATTAATATAAAGTTAAGATAATGTTAATATAATGTCAAATGCATATAAATAGAACAAATAGAACAATGACTAAAATAGAAGTATGTCATTATATTAAAATTAAGTTTTAAAATAATGTAATTCATCCCAATAAGCATTTCTTAAAGCTACTGATACCGGCAGCGAACAGATCAACTTCCTTAGTTTTGGCAATAGCTTTTAATTCTCGCACAATCCGGTTAATATAATATGCAGGAATGTTGTCTGTAAACCGATCTGATGATAATTAGATTCTATATAAATCTATATATATAAAAGAAAGTTGTGTTAGTTACACTATTTATAATTCAAGAACGGATGAACCGATTTGGCTGAAAATTGGTGACAAGGTAGCTTAGAACCAGGAGACGGACATAGGACTTTTATCCCGTTCCCACGGGAACGGGACGTGACATAAGATGTGGTATAAGAAAGCTAAATTTGGTATGAAGATAGTATAAGACCCGGGGAAGGTTATAGGCTACTATCGTTTATCGTTTTCGTCGTTTCTTTCACTCGCAAGCCTAACCCCACTACCTATAATTATAGACTGCATGGATCCCTCTTAGATAAGAAGAACGTAGTGAAAGATCTTGGTGTTATATTTGATTCAAAATTACTTTTTGATATTCACATCGAGAATATCATAAAAAAAGCAAATAAAGCACTTGGCTTCATTTTGAGATTTTCTTCAGAATTTAAAAGTGTCAAAACATTTAAAATACTGTACTGTTCGTTTGTCCGTACCCACTTGGAATACGCTTCACAGGTATGGAACCCGATCTATAGCATTTATATCGACAGAATTGAACGCGTACAGAAACGTTTTCTACGTTTCATGCAGTTTAAGCTTAAACTACATAAAATGTATTCATCAGATTATATAGATCGATGTAAAAAGCTTCACTTTTTACCCCTTTACGAACGTAGGCGAGTGGCAGACTTGGTGTACCTATTCAAAATTTTTAACGGGACCATTGACTGCCCAGATTTGCTTGGTAGTTTTGGATTAATAACGCGATCTATATTGTTACGTAAACCAAGCCTCCTCTATACACCCCCTGTAACCACCGCGTATAGGCACAACTGCTTCACGATTCGTGCATGTAAGAGCTTTAACGAACTCTGCGGTGATTTTGATTTAGACTTGTTCGCTACCAGTGTCTCTCAACTAAAGAAAAACTTTGCTAACAAATTTTTTGCTTACTTTGTATGGAGCGTGGTGAATTTGTATATGTAATTAAATTTTTTTTTTCTTTTCTATGTAGATTAACCGACCTTTACCTTTTATATCTTACTCTATTTGTGAAAACTTGTAAATGGCCTTCTTATTGTTATTTTTGTTAATATTGTAGTATCTAGCTGTAAGTTTTCCGAATAAATATAAAATAAAAATAAAAAATAATCCCGGGAAAATATATAGTGGGACTTTTATCCCGGAAAACTTCATCACGCGGGCGAAGCCGCGAGCAAAAGCTAGTTCTTCATAAAGGGAAGCCTGCAGGAATCGGATATCGGATTATATGGACCCTCAGCCACCGAGGGCGATGTCCTTCTATAATCGTTAAGGCCTCAAGCAAACGGCCTTGCGTTCGCTGTTGCACATACATCAACAAGTTACTTTGTCTATATTTTCACAACTCGCAGACTTTGAGCGCGAACACTAAATTTTTAAACTATTATAAATAAAGAATCACTTTTTGAATGACGCATTAGCTTTTGAATGGTATCATTAGTATTTAAAATAAAAAATAATGTATTTAAAACAAAACTTAATAAACTGATTTCAAGTGTTTAGGGCAAGCATCATAACTGACTATATAGTGAATTATTAAGCATGTCAATATGAGATATTTTTTTATTATAAACGGTCAAACAACGGTAGAAAAGTGTATTAGACATGTAGTTGGTATTGCAACATGGAAATACAATACTGCTATTTTTAAAAGGTTTGCATACACTAAGGAGAAATCCAAGTTGTCGATACGCTTTATTGATCATATAATCGTAATGGTATTTGAAAGGTAGTTTATAATCTAAAATTATTCCAAGGTTGCGAATATGGTCCATCCTTACAAATGTGTAATTTTTCAAACTATATGCATATTCTACAGGATCACGTTTACGAGTATAACTCATAACAAAACACATCTATTTATTCATTTATTATGTTTAAACTCTCTTCACTTTCTTTATATTCTACTTGCGATGTAGAAGTAAGTTGACTGGGAGAAAATGGCTGCGGCATTAAGTCCGCCATGTACAATATTTAATTGTATTATATACTAGCGACCCGCCCCGGCTTCGCACGGGTGCAATGCTGATACTAAATACACTACAGAAAAACTGTGAACGTTGTATATAAAAACATAGCGGCCCGCTCTGGCTTCGCACGGGTATAACATAACAAAATAACAGTATTTCTCCACTATTTAATGGATGTTATTATTATACATATAAACCTTCCTCTTGAATCACTCTATCTATGAAAAAAAAAAAACGCATCAATATCCGTTGCGTAGTTTTAAAGATTTAAGCATACATAGGGACACAGAAAGCGACTTTGTTTTATACTATGTACTATGTAGTGATGATGAATTGCGAATAAATAAATAGAAGTAATATATAGTCTTTAATTAATGCCATGCGTTGTATATTTCTTGTTTATTTCCTTAATAGCGTTAAGTCGCTAAAGCCAGACGATGAGGTCCAACGATAAAAAAAAACTACCAGTTTGACTGCAACTATCTAATTTCTGCGAAAGGCTACTCCACTTATCGTAAAGTGCAGTGGGGTCAAATTGCCGTGCCGGTATATAAAAAAAGACAATAAATGTCAACTTGAGAACTACTCAAAGGTGAGATTGATTTATTAAGATGGCCCTCACGTCCTGTTGTACAAGTTTCCAATCAATTTTATTTGACAAGTTTTTATTTAAAATGACATCACGTTTGTTAGTTAGCCTGGCAAAGGCCAGCTTATACAAACACACTGGACTTTTGGGTGATCGCGTTAGGCGATCGATATCGATAAAGTAAGCGACCATGCTGAGAGCAACTCACTAACGGGTTACAAACCTCGGCTCAGGACGGTCACTGGGAGTCACGTGTGTTAATTGGTGTGAAGTATTGTCGGTTTTTTTTTTTAATGACTACCGCTGATATCCTGACGCGAGTCGGCTTATTCAGCTGCACCGGTCTTCCGGGTGAACGATTTAGGCGCTCCAGCCCGTTAAATTTAAACGACCATGCTGAGGGCACCCCCGAGTGGGGTACGGACCTCGGCTCAGGGCGGTCGTTGGGAGAGGACAGAGATATCATCGGTTAGGGGAATGTTTTAAAGTCTTAGCTTGTGACGTCCGCGGGGACGTCAGGGTTTACATCAACACTCGGGTTGAGATTGACAGGGTCGGGAGGGCGGGGGGCGCGGCGAGGTCCTCGACGGCGAGGACGGAAGCGCGGTCTTGTATCGTGTGTGAGTTTCAATAACTCGTGCTTGCGTTTTATGGCCAAAGTGATCGCGTTGTCTGGGTCGTTCAGGACGGAGCGCGGGCGTCTCCATTTCGCGCGATCGAATGGTGTCGGTATTACGAGGGTTGTATATATAACTATTCCTACTGTCTTGGGTGTATTTTGCGCCATTGTGTTTAATTTCTATAGGCAGACCGGGTTTTTTTTCAAAAAGCGACTTTCTACGAGTCGTGTAACCTTCCAAATTAGTAGAAGTCAGCTTGCCTGTATTGTTTACATGGTAAAAGTCAACGTCAGCAAGTAATCTAGCTACAGACCTCGCTTAATGTGGTAACGTTGGTTGCAGCCTCCGCGCCGTTCTTTATTGCAGCGGACCAAGGCAGCCCTGACCTGCCTTTAGCTACCGAACCACCAACAGGTAAAAATTTAAAAAATTGTACAATTGTAAAATGTTTGGACATTTTGTAACTTTGACTATGCGGATGACCAACACCTCAGTCCACCCCGTGACCACGAAGACTGCAAAACTTCCGAAAGGTCGGGAGAAAATTATAATATATTAACCGCCTCATTTATAATATGAGCCCTGTGTTATACTGTCCCACTGTTGGGCACGGGCCTCCTCTACTACTGAGAGGGAATAGGCCTTAGTCCACCATACTGGCCTAGTGCGATGTTTCCTCACGATGTTTTCCTTCACCGTTAAAGCAAGCGATAATTCACAAAGAATACACACATATTTTTTTTTAGAAAACTCAGAGGTGTGTGCCCTTGGGATTTGAACCTGCGAGCTTTCGTCTCGGCAGTCCTTTCCACAACTAACTAGGCTACCGCCTCATTTATTTTAGTGAAATTAATATAAAGAAATATCAGTAAGAAGTAAGATTTATTTCAGAATGCGGAACAATAGCACCTGATGATAGCTTAGTATTAGATGGGTCCGTTGGTAAAAGTGACAAATTACCTTGGTATGCTATTATCTACACAACCACCACCCGGCCATACAAGCAGATCGGTGGAGGAACCCTCATCACTCCTTCAGTAGTAATCTCAGGTGAGAATGCTTTAGGTGTCCTTTAGTTATACACTAAACAGGAAAAAAAATTGCGATAATATTTTAGGTCCTTCGGTAGCGTAGTTGTCCTACATGCGTGGTACAGCAGCGCTTTGAGGTTCTGGGTTCGAATCCCGGGTCGGGCTAAGTGATATTTGGGTGTTTCTGCTCAGTATGATCCCTGAGTCTGGAATTTGTGCCCGATATGGCAATGGGCTCGCCCCTATCACATCATGGGACGGAATACACTTCGCAAGAAGTGGGTGCCGTGATTACGCCACTGCATACCCCTTCGGGGATCAATGCGTGATATGTATGTATGTTTTACATAGGTTCCTGGATGTTTCATGAGATTTAGACTAGAATCTATCTATTATAAAGTTTATATTAAATCTAGACCGAGGATAAAGCTCAAATTATCCTTACGTAGATTTAACAAACCGAATTCAACTTCCAAGATTCGTTTTTTAATCCACCACAAACACGAGCGGTCAAGAGTTCCCACTCTGAATATTATGAAACGCCTTTCGAAGGTACTCATCCCGCGAAACAAGATTTATATCAAAATATAATAAACGTATATTCTTTGCTAACAAAGATTTACCGACAATGGTGACTTTTCAGCCGCTCACTGTTTCTGGCGCAATGGTGAGGTTCCATCTAAGGATAATTACGCCGTGGCGCTCGGCAAGACCCATAGTGCTTGGAATAGCCATGCCGATGTAAACGCTCACAAGTCTGATGTGAGTGATATGATCTTTTTTCACTACTCTCATTGATGAGACGAGCATCCCGCTCGCCTACATTAAATATACATTTATAACAGTAGATACACCGTACAGAAGTTTGAAATACAAAATATTGCGAGCCACTTTATTGGACTCGCCATTTATATAAATTGTTAAGTATCGTAATGTCCAATTACCCTGGCTACAATACAAATGCATAATAAAATAAAACTGAGACTGCATGAAATGTTATGCTAAGGGATATATTCAAAATGTTTTCAACGTAAATTTCAGGTAAAAGAAATACACATACCACCGCAGTTTAAGGGAAGGAACACTAATTATCGGAATGATATAGCAATCGTGGTCATGTCAGACCCTGTGACCTACAAAGTGGACATCCGCCCTATCTGTTTGAACTTCGATGTACAATTTGAAAGACTGCAATTAAAAGACGGCATTATGGGGAAGGTAGGTCTCTTATTTGCATAATAACAATAATTATAGTTAGGCGTTGCTGTGATAAAATAAAGACCTTTTTTTCTACTGATAAAGCAAACCCATCATTTTTGTTGATTATGCTATACTTTGAACTGACAGTTACCTACTGTAGCATCTGATATTATAGTATATTTGCTCTTACGAGTTAATGTGTGACGCCTTACTGGTTAGTTAAAGTTTCTTTACTCGATGGTTGTATGAGTGTCGCCAGCCCCGTGCGACTCATGCGCGTGCGACTCGCGGCACATATTTATATGTTTGTGCGTTTACAAACGGAAAATAATAAACTATACCATCATTCCTTAACACAGTTTTATTACAATTCCTACATTTTTAATTGTATACTAAAATGTTGGTTACCTAGTACGTTAGTTAAACTGTAAAATTACCAAAAATTTACTGAATTTATTTTTTACTTATTCGCACCAATCTGTCCAGATCGGCACATGGAATGTAAGTCGTGAGACACTGAAACTATCGAAAACATTAAAAGTGGTGGAGAATCCATACATTGACGCAGCGACTTGTATTAGTGAGTCTCCGGCAAGCTTCAGAAATTCCATCACTGCGGACAAAATATGCATCGGATACGTTAACGGTAAGCTATACAACAAACATAAAGAAAAAGAAAACAGTCGAATTGAGAACCTCTTCCTTTTGTTGAAGTCTGTTATTAAATAGTTCCAAAAGCAGCATCGCAATTAGTTATGTAATAAGGTAGTCATCGATAATCAGAATAATGAGTAAGAATGAGCGTATGTGATGAGGTTATCTTGCTATCTCTTTTTTATATCTGCATCGTAATGGCCAGAACGTCACTTCTAAGGAAAGGCATGTCTTCTTTGCTTGACAGTAACCACGCCCATTTAATTTGAATCGCTTTTAACTTACTTAAGTTTGAGCAGATCTTGATTATTAAAGAGAATATATAAAGTTATCAACCTATCATATTCTTTCATAGATCGTATAAAACTGGACGAACATGTCCATCGAAATCAGATTGGTCATCAGCTACAGATATAACATAATCCCAAAATAACCTTTCGATCCAGTTAATGTTTGTAGAAATTAATATAAGTATTTAATAGTTTATGATTGGTTCTAGGCACCGGGCTATGTAGAGGTGATGGCGGCGCTGGGGTGGCTTTCCCTAGCCAGGAACAAGGAGTGCAACGTTACTACCTCAGAGGTGTTATATCTACAGCCCATACCAGCGATGATGGCAACTTATGTGCAGATGGATTTGTAACTGCCACTGCTATAGGCCATCATGAACATTTTATCAAACAGTTTATAAGCGATTAGGATGGTGGAATGTTTAAAAATACAAGAGTGTGAGGCAGTGATGAAGGGTCCGTACTACCCGATTCTTGCTGGCTTCCGTTTCGTAATTAACGTAAAATCTAATTATCATTAGAATATTTTGGAAAACCTTAGGGTTACCTTTCGGAAAACTTCACCGTTTGCCACTGGTGTGAAGATCTGTCCCCCCATAAACTGATGGGAAATTGTATGTAGGTACTCGAGTTATAATTTCTTTTTATACGTGCGTTTAAGTTCCATTACAACTTACCAATTTTATGAATAAATATTTAATAAACAATTAACAAAATTAATTCACGTTTTTTATTTGTGTTGAATTATAAGGAGTACTGATAAGAAATTTATGGTTTGTCCTCTGGGGCCGAGAACAAAGTACGCCGATGTGTGTGTTCAACTGCCGGTGACGGTCGGTGGCGTAGCTGTAAAACGTACTTGGGACCAGTACAACGCGCTGAGGTCCTGGGTCCGAATCCCAGGGGGTGGGGGGGGGGTCAAATACATTAGCTTATAGTCGCCCAACGTGCTATGGAAAGAGCTGTGCTCAGAGTCTCTCTGAAGGACAAAATTCGGAACGAAGTGATCCGTCAGAGAACCAAGGTGCCCGACTAGCTCTGAGAGTTAGTATAGGTAGTAGTAGGTAGTAAGTAGTAGGCTGAAGTGGCAATGGGCTGGCCAGTGGCGACATATGTCGCAGAACAGATAACTGCTGGAGTAAGCGAGTTCTGGAGTGGAGACCGCGTCTTAGCAAACGTAGCGTGGGACGCCCTCTGGCCAGATAGCGGGACGACTTACACAAGAGAGCTCGCAGCGGCTGGATGCATAAAGCAGCAGTCCGGGCTGTGTGGCGCACCTTGAGAGAGGCCTATATCCAGCGGTGAAATGTAACGGGCTGATGATGATATAGATACAATAAAGTACTTGTTTGTGTTATGTTTGCTGTGTGTACTATTATTGCAAGTCTATAGGTATGAAAGGCATGAAAATTAAACGCAGTTTGTAGGTTTCGCTTCAAAAAGTCTTAATTATTTAATTTTTATTTGTTCAATTACAATTAGATTATATGATATCGGATAGGCGAGAAACAGACGTTTGACTATCAAAGTTACTTTTACTGAATCGCTGTATTAAGAAAGAATTTATTGAGAAGAGGTGGACAATCTATATCATCATAGAATTTAACAGTAATATTGGTTATAGGTACATCAGAATAACATATAGGCTACAAGTTACAATGATTTTGTGTAATTTGGTCATAATATAACGATACATATCAAGTGAGTCGAAAAAATTGGTATTTTGGTGTACGCTGCCTAGACCGTTGGAGTTAAATAAAGAGGATGTACTGTAACTGTCTTAAACAGTTCTAAATAAAAGTCCGCAACAGCATATATCTACCTTTTATGTGGAAGCCACTATGAATAAAATAGTGAGCCATAAATATAATTAAATCTGTGGCGGTACAATCAATGCATACACCGCCATCTCGTCAAGATCGCAGGAACTGCAAGATGATCGGTGCGATGACACAACTATAGTGATTTATCGCATAGCAATCACGCAAGATGGCAACAGAAGATCCCGAATTACGCTTGCACAATTTGAGCGAAGCGTTGCATATATACCACCTCCGAATAGGAAGCGTCTGAGGTGCCGCGGCGGGTCAGGCGTATCATCTGCCTGGCTGGGAATCTTCGCCTTCCATAGAGAAACGTAACCATCTGTTCCTGTACAGCGGTGTCAACCTATTCGCTGCTAATAATCGGATACTATTTTAGCAGGACTATCCGAGGTCCAACAAGGCCTCCAGGCCAAGGGCATCGCAGCCCTAGAGGTGCACCGGATGCACCGTAAATCGCGTTTGTCACGACGTGGCATCCAGTACGAGATGGTCCTCGCCATCTTAGCTACCCCCGCAGACGTAAAAGCTCTTTACGAGCTACGCGACATCTCGGGCCTCGGCGGCTTCACCGTCGAGACCCCACATAAGACTAGCGAGGTTGCGCAGTGTCACAACTGCCAGAAGTATGGCCACAACTCGCGTGGCTGTCGCCTCCCCGCCAGGTGCGTCAAGTGCCTCGGCGAGCACGGCACGTCAGAGTGCCCGCGTCCGAAAGATAGGTCCCAGTGCACGGAGCCGCCTTCGTGCACCAACTGCCGGCAATCTGGCCATCCGGCCAATTACCGGGGGTGCCCACGGGCACCCAAATTCAAATCAAATTATAGGGCTCCTAGAGCCAATCAGGCCCCTAAGGCAAAGGCCCCTCAGGCCGAAAAATTCATTTTGGCCCCAGCCCCGACACGTAATCCGTGGTTTCCCACCGCGGTACGTGCCGACTCGCGTCCCCAGGCCCAGGGCGGTGGTTCTCCCGGAGGATCTCCCGCCACCCCGGCCACACCAGCAGCAGCGGCGGCCACTGTTCCCGCTCCCGTCCCAACGCCCTCGACCTCCAAGGCTACCTCCTCCAAGGTAGCCAAGTCGAAGGCTCCCGCACCATCCAAACCCCAGGTGGCGGCGACTCCGGCGTCTAGCGGCGCGGCTCCTTCATTCTCTCTGGTTTCCCCAGAGATTATCGAACTCCACGCGCTGATCCACGACTGCTCGTCCAAAATGAAGGCACTGGGTCACTCTGACTCCGTCCTTTTCGCCCAAATTTATAACGCGCAACAGCGCATATTCCAGCCTCACCATGGAATCCATTTTCTCTCCGTAATGGCTTCTCCAAACGGAAATAACCCATCGCGACTCAAGCCTCGCTCCCTCAGAGTGGGCTTTTTCAACCTTAATGGTTTACGCGGCCAACGAGCCGAACTCTCAGACTTTGCTCGCGATCATAAATTGGACGTCTTCCTCCTCCAGGAAACGTTCCTCAAACCCTCCCAACGAAGTCCCAAACTTCCCAATTTTAATCTGGTGCGAAACGATCGCATCAATGGCCCTAAAGGTGGCACTCTCATATATTTTAAAAGGTCCCTGCATTGCATACCTCTCGACCCCCCCGAAAGCGTGAGCAACATTGAGGCTTCAGTGTGCAGGCTTTCTATGACAGGACACCCGCCGATCACTCTGATCTCGGCCTACCTCTCACCCAGTAAGGAGCTTCACTCCAACGAACTTGTTACATTACTTAGTATGGGGGAGTCCGTCCTTCTGGCGGGCGACCTTAACGCCAAGAACACTCTCTGGAACTGCAACTCTACCAACGGTAGGGGTGCGGTGCTCGAGAGCTGTCTTGACGAAATTGATATGAGCATTCTGGTTCCTTCTGAACCTACGCACTACAGTTTTATGAACGATAGTTACAGACCCGATATATTAGATATAGCACTCGTAAGGAACGTATGTCTCAGCGTGCGTTCCCTGCGAGTGTTTCACGAATTAGATTCAGACCACAGACCTGTGATCTTAAATTTAGCCCCTCATAACGGTCCCTCAGACACAGGTCCCAACGATCGGGTGAAAGTGTCGACGAATTGGCGGCTCTTGAGCACCAAACTCGCCGACACTTCATCTAATGATCTCGCCTCTATTCCGCCCAACATCGTGACTTGCGAGGAAACGACCGGCGCGATTCGCTCCTTCACCAACCATCTCCACCACGTCTTGAGCGAAAGCTCCGAGAGGGTGCCCGAGACCGGCAACGGCCAAGGGCATCTTCCCGATGACGTGAGATGGGTGCTGAGGAGGCGAAACGCAGCACTTAAAGCCTGCGTGTCTGACCCCTCCCCGGATCGACGACGTCTCGCGCGTTACCTCCAACGTGAGGCCAGACGTCGCGTAAAGGACGCCGTCGATTCGAGGTGGGAACAGCACTTGTCGGAAATCAAACCGACCGATACGGCTTTTTGGAAGCTGGTCCGCTCTTTCAAGAGAAAGGATGTGGCCTCTTTTCCTCCGCTCAATCGTCCGAATCAACGCCCCGCGTTTGACGACGACGAGAAAGCGGAATTATTAGCCTCCACCCTGCAGTCTCAATGCTCGCTCGAATCCATTCCCGTAGACCGCGATCATCTTGTTGCGGTAGACACATACGTCGAAAGTAGGAACGCGATCCCTTCGCCGCCTATTCTGCGACCGCTACAAACAACAATTGACCCGGATGTCGACGCGCCCCCCGACCCCCTCGCGCCGGTGACGATCGAAGAAGTCGTCACTCTGATCAAGGCACTTAATAGGCGAAAAGCCCCCGGGGCTGACGGTATCCCCACTAGGTTACTGAAAATGCTACCGGGGCATCTGGTCAAAATCCTTGCTGACATCCTCAATGCAGCATTTCCAGAACTGCTACTTTCCTGAGGCCTGGAAAGAAGCAGTCGTGATAGGGATTCACAAGCCGGGCAAACCCGCATCAGATCCGGCCTCTTATAGGCCCATTAGCCTCCTTAGCACGATAGGGAAACTTTATGAGCGGATCGTCCTCGACCGTCTCAAAATAGTAGCCAATTCTCACAATCTGCTCCCTCCGGAGCAGTTTGGTTTCCGTAATAGGCACAGTTGCGTGCATCAGATATTCCGCATCACGGAGCATGTCTACTCCAAATTTAAGTTAGGATTTTATACCGGTGCTCTCTTCTTCGATGTTGAGAAAGCATTCGACAAAGTGTGGCACAACGGCTTGCTGTACAAGCTGTACACTCTCAACGTGCCCACACAGCTCGTGCACATCATACGAGAATTTTTGTCGAATCGCGGTTTCAAATATCGCGTCGAGGGCACCCTCTCCTCCAGACATACCATCTCGGCCGGAGTCCCGCAAGGCTCCGCGCTATCACCCTTTCTCTTCTCGCTATATAGGTACTAGCGATATTCCAAAATTCAAAGACGCCCATCTGGCGCTATTCGCGGACGATACGGCGATCTACGCTTCACGTAGAGAGCCGGAACATGTGGTGCGCACTTTGCAGGCCGCCGCCGACCAGCTCGGCGAGTGGTTTCGCAAATGGCGCATCACCGTCAACCCCTCCAAAAGTCAAGCTATCCTATTCTATAGGAAGTTTCAGAGAGAAGCGCCTAACGCTTCAGTTAGATTGTCTGGCCAGATCATCCCTTGGACCCATAAGGTCAAATATCTAGGTGTGATCCTTGATCAGAAGTTGACCTTCGTCTCACACGTAAATGCGGTACGCGCGCGAGCCGCATTCGCGATGGGCCAGCTCCACTGGCTCTTAAACAGTAAAAGTAAGATGTCTATCCGCAACAAGATTAGGATCTTCACTACGTGCGTTAGACCGATCATGACGTACGTGTCCCCAGTATTCGCGCATGCACCGCCTGCTCGACTTAAGCGTCTGCAGGTGTTGCAAAACAAATTTCTCAGACGTGCACTCGATACCCCGTGGTACGTTCGCAATCGCAACCTCCACGTGGACACCGATATGCCGACCATCAGGCACTTTATGCACATGGCCAGCAGACGCTATTTCGATAAGGCGGTCAATCACCCGAACCCGTTAGTCCGACTCAATTCTAAATACACTCTATTTGACCGCGCCAAATGGAGAAGACCGCGTTCAGTACTATCAGATCCAGAGGACGATATCACTCTGGCAATACGTAGAAAGCACGAGCTGCTTAAAAAGCTCAAACACTCCACACGACCGTTGCTCCGTCCTCGCCGCCGAGGACCTCGCCGCGTCCCCGTCCTCCCGACCCTTCTGATAATTCCGGCCCGGACGCCGATGTAATCATGTTAGATTGTTAGGTCGTTTTCGCACCTTTCGCGTTTCCATAAACGTTGATGTCCCCAAAACATCTTCTCTCAGTGGCCGTCCTGAGCCGAGGTCGTGACCCTTTAGAGGGTCGCCCTCAGCATGGTCACTTAAGGGCTCGCAGTGCCTAAAGCACGCACCCGCAAGACCGGTGTGTTTGTATAAGCCGGCCCTTGCCAGGCTAACAAACGTATGACAGAAACAAAAAAAAAAAAAAAAAAAACTTGTACAGCAAGCCGTTGTGCCACACTTTGTCGAATGCTTTCTCAACATCGAAGAAGAGAGCACCGGTATAAAATCCTAACTTGAATTTAGAGTAGACATGCTCCGTGATGCGGAGTATCTGATGCACGCAACTGTGCCTATTACGGAAACCAAACTGCTCCGGAGGGAGCAGATTGTGAGAATTGGCTACTATTTTGAGACGGTCGAGGACGATCCGCTCATAAAGTTTCCCTATCGTACTAAGGAGGCTAATGGGCCTATAAGAGGCCGGATCTGACGCGGGTTTACCCGGCTTGTGAATCCCTATCACGACTGCTTCTTTCCAGGCCTCAGGAAAGTAGCAGTTCTGGAATGCTGCATTGAGGATGTCAGCAAGAATCTTGACCAGATGCCCCGGTAGCATTTTCAGTAACCTAGTGGGGATACCGTCAGCCCCGGGGCTTTTCGCCTATTTAGTGCCTTGATCAGAGTGACGACTTCTTTGATCGTCACCGGCGCGAGGGGTCGGGGGCGCGTCGACGTCCGGGTCGATTGTTTGTAACGGTCGCGGAATAGGCGGCGAAGGGATCGCGTTCCTACTTTCGACAAAAGAGTCTACCGCAACAAGATGATCGTGGTCTACGGGAGTTGTTTCGAGCGAGCATTGAGACTGCAGGGTGGAGGCTAATAATTCCGCTTTCTCGTCGTCGTCAAACGCGGGGCGTTGATTCGGACGATTGAGCGGAGGAAAAGAGGCCACATCCTTTCTCTTGAAAGAGCGGACCAGCTTCCAAAAGGCCGTGTGGGTCGGTTGGATTTCCGACAAGTGCTGCTCCCACCTCGAATCGACGGCGTCCTTTACGCGACGTCTGGCCTCACGTTGGAGGTAACGCGCGAGACGCCGTCGATCCGGGGAGGGTCAGACACGCAGGCCTTTAGTGCTGCGTTTCGCCTCCTCAGCACCCATCTCACGTCATCGGGAAGATGCCCTTGACCGTTGCCGGTCTCGGGCACCCTCTCGGAGCTTTCGCTCAAGACGTGGTGTAGATGGTTGGTGAAGGAGCGAATCGCGCCGGTCGTTTCCTCGCGAGTCACGATGTTGGGCGGAATAGAGGAGAGAACATCAGATGAAGTGTCGGCGAGTTTGGTGCTCAAGAGCCGCCAATTCGTCGACACTTTCACCCTGTCGTTAGGACCTGTGTCTGAGGGACCGTTATGGGGGGCTAGTTCTAGGATCACAGGTCTGTGGTCTGAATCTAACTCGTGTACCACTCGCAGGAACGCACGTTGAGACATACGTTCCTTACGAGTGCAATATCTAAGATATCGGGTCTGAAACTATCGTTCATGAAACTATAGTGCGTGGGTTCAGAAGGAACCAGAATGCTCATGTCAATTTCGTCAAGACAGCTCTCGAGTACCGCACCCCTACCGTTGGTAGAGTTGCAGTTCCAGAGAGTGTTCTTGGCGTTAAGGTCGCCCGCCAGAAGGACGGACTCCCCATACTGAGTAGGGTTATTAGTTCGTTGGAGTGAAGCTCCTTACTAGGTGTGAGATAGGCCGAGATCAGAGTGATCGGCGGGTGTCCTGTCATAGAAAGCCTGCACACTGAAGCCTCAATGCTGCTCAGGCTTTCGGGGGGGTCGAGAGGTATGCAATGCAGGGACCTTTTGTAGTATATGAGAGTGCCACCTTTAGGGCCATTGGTGCGATCGTTTCGCACGAGATTGAAATTGGGAAGTTTGGGACTGCGTTGGGAGGGTTTCAGGAACGTTTCCTGGAGGAGGAAGACGTCCAATTTATGATCGCGAGCAAAGTCTGAGAGTTCGGCTCGTTGGCCGCGTAAACCATTAAGGTTGAAAAAGCCCACTCTGAGGGAGCGAGGCTTGAGTCGCGATGGGTTATTACCGTTTGGAGAAGCCATTACGGAGAGAAAATGGATTCAATCGTGAGTTGGTAGATGCGCTGTTGCGCGTTATAAATTTGGGCGAAAAGGACTGAGTCAGAGCGACCCAGTGCCTTCATTTTTGACGCGCAATCGTGAATGAGCGCGTGGAGTTCGATGATCTCTGGGGAAACCAGAGAGAAGGAGAGGGACGGAGAAGCCGCGCCGCTAGACGCCGGAGTCGCCGCCACCTGAGGTTTGGATGGTGCGGGAGCCTTCGACTTGACTACCTTGGAAGAGGTAGCCTTGGAGGTCGAGGGCGTTGGGACGGGAGCGGGAACAGTGGCCGCCGCTGCTGGTGTTGTGGCCGGGGTGGCGGGAGATCCTCCGGGAGAACCACCGCCCTGGGCCTGGGGACGCGAGTCGGCACGTACCGTGGCGGGAAACCACGGGTTACGTGTCGGGGCTGGGGCCAAAACGAATTTTTCGGCCTGAGGGGCCTTGGCCTTAGGGGCCTGATTGGTCCTATAATTGGACTTGTATTTGGGTGCCCGTGGGCACCCCCGGTAATTGGCTGGATGGCCAGATTGTCGGCAGTTAGTGCACGAAGGCGGCTCCGTGCACTGAGTCCTATCTTTAGGGCGCGGGCACTCTGACGTGCCGTGTTCGCCGAGGCACTTAACGCACCTGGCAGGGAGGCGACAGCCACGCGAATTGTGACCATACTTTTGGCAGTTGTGACACTGCGCAACCTCGCTAGTCTTATGTGGGGTCTCGACAGTGAAGCCGCCGAGACCCGAGATGTCGCGTAGCTCGTAAAGAGCTTTTACGTCTGCGGGGTAGCTAAGATGGCGAGGACCATCTCGTACTGAATGCCACGTCGTGACAAACGCGATTTGCGGTGCATCCGGTGCACCTCTAGGGCTGCGATGCCCTTGGCCTGGAGGCCTTGTTGGACCACGGCGGCCGACATTTGGAGAGGTATGCCACGGATGACATACCTATAGCGGCGCTCGTCCGGGAGCGCAAAGGTGTAATAATGATAGCGCTTGCTATCAAGAAATTTGGTCAACTCGCGGTGGTCGCTAATTGACCCGGGCTGGAGGGACAGCAGTTTTTGGCCACTGTTCCGGGGAAACAGGTCGCTTGGACGCGCAAGCGACGGGGACAGCGGAAAGCTGGGGTGCGCCTGGATCGGAATCCATGGCGAGGTCGGGATCGACGGCGTCGGCCGGGCTCCCGGGCGGACTAGATCCGTCCGAGGACCCGGACGACTCCGACGAGTCCGAGGAAGCGGGTGACTCAGGTGAGTCAATAGAGGACGCGGGTGAAGCGGGCGACTCCGGCGAGTCAGGCACCGCACGGGGCTCGTTGGCGACCAATATCGAGCGCACGTATGAGCTGAATATTGGGTCGTCCCTAATGTAGGAGGCGAGGGCTGTCAGCATGGCGTGTTTTGCCTTGTTGACATCCGACGCTGGCTCGTCAGTGTCCATAGGCCTAGATTCTGCCATTGCGGGCGAATCCGGGCCTAGGGGCACTTAAAAATAGTATATTGTAAAAGGGCCGCGAGTGGGTTCGGGACCCGGGTGCGTTCCGCCTGGGAAAGAACCCACAAGAAACCAGGCGGCTATCGCACAGAGAGCGAACGCGTGATTTTACGTGAAACGAACAAACGTCCCCGGGTGGGTGTGCCCGGGGTTGTGTGCGTGAGTGACCCTCCCCGCCGGGTGTAGGCGAGGGGGGATGTACTTAAAAATAGATGTGCCCTAAGCTTGTCTCCCTTTGCCAATCTTATTGTGCGAAAGGGTTCCTAACAATCCGTGCGACGTAAACGGTATTGGACCTTTTTAGGGGTCCGCACGCTCAACCGTCACACGGGATGGAGTGAAAGGGATAGGGTAGGGTTGGGAAGGAGATATGCGGGGGAAACTGTGGTGTGTCTCCACAGCTTCCTTGTCCGCACCGGTCCGGCTTCGCTTTAGCCCTGAGGGGGCGCAGCGCGGGCCGGGTCACCGCTAGCTCGGCTTGTTATCACCGTTAGGTTTACCACCGAGCTAACCCTGAAGGGGCAAAAATTGTCGAGAAACAGAACAAGGGTTAGACCCTGTCCTGAGAAGGACGCGGCCGGACCCAAACAAAGGACGCAGGTAACAACAGGGACAATGCCCTATTGTTCCCTTTGTCCGTGGCGTGCAGCGAGGTCGCTGCGGTCGTTCCGAGCAGGTACTCGGAAACGGAACAATGGCTTACCGAGCAGGTACTCGGTAAGACCAAAGGGACCGTTCGAGGCGGGTGCTCAGAACGGAATGTGTCCTCTTCCTTTTGTTGAAGTCTGTTATTAAATAGTTCCAAAAGCAGCATCGCAATTAGTTATGTAATAAGGTAGTCATCGATAATCAGAATAATGAGTAAGAATGAGCGTATGTGATGAGGTTATCTTGCTATCTCTTTTTTATATCTGCATCGTAATGGCCAGAACGTCACTTCTAAGGAAAGGCATGTCTTCTTTGCTTGACAGTAACCACACCCATTTAATTTGAATCGCTTTTAACTTACTTAAGTTTGAGCAGATCTTGATTATTAAAGAGAATATATAAAGTTATCAACCTATCATATTCTTTCATAGATCGTATAAAACTGGACGAACATGTCCATCGAAATCAGATTGGTCATCAGCTACAGATATAACATAATCCCAAAATAACCTTTCGATCCAGTTAATGTTTGTAGAAATTAATATAAGTATTTAATAGTTTATGATTGGTTCTAGGCACCGGGCTATGTAGAGGTGATGGCGGCGCTGGGGTGGCTTTCCCTAGCCAGGAACAAGGAGTGCAACGTTACTACCTCAGAGGTGTTATATCTACAGCCCAAACCAGCGATGATGGCAACTTATGTGCAGATGGATTTGTAACTGCCACTGCTATCGGCCATCATGAACATTTTATCAAACAGTTTATAAGCGATTAGGATGGTGGAATGTTTAAAAATACAAGAGTGTGAGGCAGTGATGAAGGGTCCGTACTACCCGATTCTTGCTGGCTTCCGTTTCGTAATTAACGTAAAATCTAATTATCATTAGAATATTTTGGAAAACCTTAGGGTTACCTTTCGGAAAACTTCACCGTTTGCCACTGGTGTGAAGATCTGTTCCCCATAAACTGATGGGAAATTGTATGTAGGTACTCGAGTTATAATTTCTTTTATACGTGCGTTTAAGTTCCATTACAACTTACCAATTTTATGAATAAATATTTAATAAACAATTAACAAAATTAATTCACGTTTTTTATTTGTGTTGAATTATAAGGAGTACTGATAAGAAATTTATGGTTTGTCCTCTGGGGCCGAGAACTAAGTACGCCGATGTGTGTGTTCAACTGCCGGTGACGGTCGGTGGCGTAGCTGTAAAACGTACATGGGACCAGTACAACGCGCTGAGGTCCTGGGTCCGAATCCCAGGGGGGGGGTCTAATACATTAGCTGATAGTCGCCCAACGGGCTATGGAAAGAGCTGTGCTCAGAGTCTCTCTGAAGGACAAAATTCGGAACGAAGTGATCCGTCAGAGAACCAAGGTGCCCGACTAGCTCTGAGAGTTAGTATAGGTAGTAGTAGGTAGTAAGTAGTAGGCTGAAGTGGCAATGGGCTGGCCAGTGGCCACATATGTCGCAGAACAGATAACTGCTGGAGTAAGCGAGTTCTGGAGTGAAGATCGCGTCTTAGCAAACGTAGCGTGGGACGCCCTCTGGCCAGATAGCGGGACGACTTACACAAGAGAGCTCGCAGCGGCTGGATGCATAAAGCAGCAGTCCGGGCTGTGTGGCGCACCTTGAGAGAGGCCTATGTCCAGCGGTGAAATGTAACGGGCTGATGATGATATAGATACAATAAAGTACTTGTTTGTGTTATGTTTGCTGTGTGTACTATTATTGCAAGTCTATAGGTATGAAAGGCATGAAAATTAAACGCAGTTTGTAGGTTTCGCTTCAAAAGTCTTAATTATTTAATTTTTATTTGTTCAATTACAATTAGATTATATGATATCGGATAGGCGAGAAACAGACGTTTGACTATCAAAGTTACTTTTACTGAATCGCTGTATTAAGAAAGAATTTATTGAGAAGAGGTGGACAATCTATATCATCATAGAATTTAACAGTAATATTGGTTATACATCAGAATAACACATAGGCTACAAGTTACAATGATTTTGTGTAATTTGGTCATAATATAACGATACATATCAAGTGAGTCGAAAAAATTGGTATTTTGGTGTACGCTGCCTAGACCGTTGGAGTTAAATAAAGAGGATGTACTGTAACTGTCTTAAACAGTTCTAAATAAAAGTCCGCAACAGCATATATCTACCTTTTATGTGGAAGCCACTATGAATAAAATAGTGAGCCATAAATATAATTAAATCTGTGGCGGTACAATCAATGCATACACCGCCATCTCGTCAAGATCGCCGGAACTGCAAGATGATCGGTGCGATGACACAACTATAGTGATTTATCGCATAGCAATCACGCAAGATGGCGACAGAAGATCCCGAATTACGCTTGCACAATTTGAGCGAAGCGTTGCATATATACCACCTCCGAATAGGAAGCGTCTGAGGTGCCGCGGCGGGTCAGGCGTATCATCTGCCTGGCTGGGAATCTTCGCCTTCCATAGAGAAACGTAACCATCTGTTCCTGTACAGCGGTGTCAACCTATTCGCTGCTAATAATCGGATACTATTTTAGCAGGACTATCCGAGGTCCAACAAGGCCTCCAGGCCAAGGGCATCGCAGCCCTAGAGGTGCACCGGATGCACCGTAAATCGCGTTTGTCACGACGTGGCATCCAGTACGAGATGGTCCTCGCCATCTTAGCTACCCCCGCAGACGTAAAAGCTCTTTACGAGCTACGCGACATCTCGGGCCTCGGCGGCTTCACCGTCGAGACCCCACATAAGACTAGCGAGGTTGCGCAGTGTCACAACTGCCAGAAGTATGGCCACAACTCGCGTGGCTGTCGCCTCCCCGCCAGGTGCGTCAAGTGCCTCGGCGAGCACGGCACGTCAGAGTGCCCGCGTCCGAAAGATAGGTCCCAGTGCACGGAGCCGCCTTCGTGCACCAACTGCCGGCAATCTGGCCATCCGGCCAATTACCGGGGTGCCCACGGGCACCCAAATTCAAATCAAATTATAGGGCTCCTAGAGCCAATCAGGCCCCTAAGGCAAAGGCCCCTCAGGCCGAAAAATTCATTTTGGCCCCAGCCCCGACACGTAATCCGTGGTTTCCCACCGCGGTACGTGCCGACTCGCGTCCCCAGGCCCAGGGCGGTGGTTCTCCCGGAGGATCTCCCGCCACCCCGGCCACACCAGCAGCAGCGGCGGCCACTGTTCCCGCTCCCGTCCCAACGCCCTCGACCTCCAAGGCTACCTCCTCCAAGGTAGCCAAGTCGAAGGCTCCCGCACCATCCAAACCCCAGGTGGCGGCGACTCCGGCGTCTAGCGGCGCGGCTCCTTCATTCTCTCTGGTTTCCCCAGAGATTATCGAACTCCACGCGCTGATCCACGACTGCTCGTCCAAAATGAAGGCACTGGGTCACTCTGACTCCGTCCTTTTCGCCCAAATTTATAACGCGCAACAGCGCATATTCCAGCTCACCATGGAATCCATTTTCTCTCCGTAATGGCTTCTCCAAACGGAAATAACCCATCGCGACTCAAGCCTCGCTCCCTCAGAGTGGGCTTTTTCAACCTTAATGGTTTACGCGGCCAACGAGCCGAACTCTCAGACTTTGCTCGCGATCATAAATTGGACGTCTTCCTCCTCCAGGAAACGTTCCTCAAACCCTCCCAACGAAGTCCCAAACTTCCCAATTTTAATCTGGTGCGAAACGATCGCATCAATGGCCCTAAAGGTGGCACTCTCATATATTTTAAAAGGTCCCTGCATTGCATACCTCTCGACCCCCCCGAAAGCGTGAGCAACATTGAGGCTTCAGTGTGCAGGCTTTCTATGACAGGACACCCGCCGATCACTCTGATCTCGGCCTACCTCTCACCCAGTAAGGAGCTTCACTCCAACGAACTTGTTACATTACTTAGTATGGGGGAGTCCGTCCTTCTGGCGGGCGACCTTAACGCCAAGAACACTCTCTGGAACTGCAACTCTACCAACGGTAGGGGTGCGGTGCTCGAGAGCTGTCTTGACGAAATTGATATGAGCATTCTGGTTCCTTCTGAACCTACGCACTACAGTTTTATGAACGATAGTTACAGACCCGATATATTAGATATAGCACTCGTAAGGAACGTATGTCTCAGCGTGCGTTCCCTGCGAGTGTTTCACGAATTAGATTCAGACCACAGACCTGTGATCTTAAATTTAGCCCCTCATAACGGTCCCTCAGACACAGGTCCCAACGATCGGGTGAAAGTGTCGACGAATTGGCGGCTCTTGAGCACCAAACTCGCCGACACTTCATCTAATGATCTCGCCTCTATTCCGCCCAACATCGTGACTCGCGAGGAAACGACCGGCGCGATTCGCTCCTTCACCAACCATCTCCACCACGTCTTGAGCGAAAGCTCCGAGAGGGTGCCCGAGACCGGCAACGGCCAAGGGCATCTTCCCGATGACGTGAGATGGGTGCTGAGGAGGCGAAACGCAGCACTTAAAGCCTGCGTGTCTGACCCCTCCCCGGATCGACGACGTCTCGCGCGTTACCTCCAACGTGAGGCCAGACGTCGCGTAAAGGACGCCGTCGATTCGAGGTGGGAACAGCACTTGTCGGAAATCAAACCGACCGATACGGCTTTTTGGAAGCTGGTCCGCTCTTTCAAGAGAAAGGATGTGGCCTCTTTTCCTCCGCTCAATCGTCCGAATCAACGCCCGCGTTTGACGACGACGAGAAAGCGGAATTATTAGCCTCCACCCTGCAGTCTCAATGCTCGCTCGAATCCATTCCCGTAGACCGCGATCATCTTGTTGCGGTAGACACATACGTCGAAAGTAGGAACGCGATCCCTTCGCCGCCTATTCTGCGACCGCTACAAACAACAATTGACCCGGATGTCGACGCGCCCCCCGACCCCCTCGCGCCGGTGACGATCGAAGAAGTCGTCACTCTGATCAAGGCACTTAATAGGCGAAAAGCCCCCGGGGCTGACGGTATCCCCACTAGGTTACTGAAAATGCTACCGGGGCATCTGGTCAAAATCCTTGCTGACATCCTCAATGCAGCATTTCAGAACTGCTACTTTCCTGAGGCCTGGAAAGAAGCAGTCGTGATAGGGATTCACAAGCCGGGCAAACCCGCATCAGATCCGGCCTCTTATAGGCCCATTAGCCTCCTTAGCACGATAGGGAAACTTTATGAGCGGATCGTCCTCGACCGTCTCAAAATAGTAGCCAATTCTCACAATCTGCTCCCTCCGGAGCAGTTTGGTTTCCGTAATAGGCACAGTTGCGTGCATCAGATATTCCGCATCACGGAGCATGTCTACTCCAAATTTAAGTTAGGATTTTATACCGGTGCTCTCTTCTTCGATGTTGAGAAAGCATTCGACAAAGTGTGGCACAACGGCTTGCTGTACAAGCTGTACACTCTCAACGTGCCCACACAGCTCGTGCACATCATACGAGAATTTTTGTCGAATCGCGGTTTCAAATATCGCGTCGAGGGCACCCTCTCCTCCAGACATACCATCTCGGCCGGAGTCCCGCAAGGCTCCGCGCTATCACCCTTTTCTCTTCTCGCTATATAGGTACTAGCGATATTCCAAAATTCAAAGACGCCCATCTGGCGCTATTCGCGGACGATACGGCGATCTACGCTTCACGTAGAGAGCCGGAACATGTGGTGCGCACTTTGCAGGCCGCCGCCGACCAGCTCGGCGAGTGGTTTCGCAAATGGCGCATCACCGTCAACCCTCAAAAGTCAAGCTATCCTATTCTATAGGAAGTTTCAGAGAGAAGCGCCTAACGCTTCAGTTAGATTGTCTGGCCAGATCATCCCTTGGACCCATAAGGTCAAATATCTAGGTGTGATCCTTGATCAGAAGTTGACCTTCGTCTCACACGTAAATGCGGTACGCGCGCGAGCCGCATTCGCGATGGGCCAGCTCCACTGGCTCTTAAACAGTAAAAGTAAGATGTCTATCCGCAACAAGATTAGGATCTTCACTACGTGCGTTAGACCGATCATGACGTACGTGTCCCCAGTATTCGCGCATGCACCGCCTGCTCGACTTAAGCGTCTGCAGGTGTTGCAAAACAAATTTCTCAGACGTGCACTCGATACCCCGTGGTACGTTCGCAATCGCAACCTCCACGTGGACACCGATATGCCGACCATCAGGCACTTTATGCACATGGCCAGCAGACGCTATTTCGATAAGGCGGTCAATCACCCGAACCCGTTAGTCCGACTCAATTCTAAATACACTCTATTTGACCGCGCCAAATGGAGAAGACCGCGTTCAGTACTATCAGATCCAGAGTATTGTCTTGTGGCGGGTGAGTGTATTTGTTTTCTAATGTTATACTGATTATTGGGGCCAATGTCCTACTGCAGTCGTTAAGGTCCTCTCAAGCAAACAGCCCGGCGTCCGCTATTGCACATAATGTTTTGTCTAAATCATTTAATTTGCCAATTGTAGAAAGCAGATTTTTTTTACAGTCGATTTTTTTGTTAACTCTAAGTTCACATGCTGTTATATTATGCTTCTCTACACATATTTAAATCTTAGTTACTTAATAAATAATATTTATAGTCACAAAATTACTTGTAAATGTTAAAGTTATTCTAATTTCTCCGCTATTATTGTCACGAATACCTGATGTATTCATTTCTAAATTAATAAACACACAGTGTAGTAGAGTGGATCGGTGAATGTTGACAGATTCAAACCCAAATAAACGGGCCACTTTAGGCGACATCGCGCGGGGCCAGGTATGGACGATAATTCAGTTCCGTCGGAGGAAGTCCGCAGCCATTCCTAATGCGCCGAAGATGACACCCCAAGGAGTTTTAGTCTATATGCCGTGCGTAGGGTGTCTATAGTGTTAGGGACTGGGTCCGATGGTGATGGCGTCTCAACGTCAGGCCGTAAGGTACGGTGAACTCAACATAACCGCTCGGACGCCTCCCTCGGCTGGGCGGTAGTCAAAATTGTAGGGGAGCCCAAGAGGCTAATAGAGTTGTACTCAAACATCGTGGGGACCTATTGAAATGTGGAGGTTATATGCTAAAAAGAAAAAAAGTTTACCTTTATATGATGTTATAGCCTTTTACGGGTGGGGGGTGCGTGTAGAGGTTTTCAAAAATATAAAAATAATCACAAAGAAATACTAAAGCGCTTCAGATATTAATAGTGTGTGCGCCACACGTGTTTCTGATAATGGAAAAATATTATCTGCCGGTTTTTATGGTGGGGGTGGCTGTATCAAGGGGTAGAGAATGGTAAAAAAGAATATTCTATTTCAATTTAATTATTTTATATTCGAGCGCCAGACTTTGACAAGGGATGTTAAGTGAATCGTCCAGTAGCTCCTATTCAAAAGACTGACGATTTGGACGCAACCAAAAGTAAATACTGAATATTTTCATCATTCTCGAAGGGGTAAGCTAGGGTGCAATCAGGGCACCCCCATTTCGTCAGGGAGTAAGTCTATCACCATATCATGAACATATTCCAGACTCTGGGCTGATACAATATAATAATATCAGCCCTGTAGTGTTATTTGGATGCATTAAGTCCGCTTATGTACAATATTTAATTGTACATGGATTGTGAATAAATAAATATAAGCAATGTCTAGTCTTTAACGAATGTCATGGATGCGTTGTATATTTCTTGTTTATTTCCTTAATAGCGTTAAGTCGGTAAAACCAGACGGTGAAGTCACACAAGAAAACAATATAACAGTTTGATCGCATCTATTTAATTTTATATTTTATGTAATAGTGTTCAAAGATAGACTGCTGGAATATCTCAAAAATTAAACATGTAACTTTTTATAAATTTTGTCAACGAGAAATTCTCATTAACCTTTTCTGTTGCTAATTGTTTGACATAATATAGACAAATTATTTAGTATATAATCGTTACTCATTGATTTAATATTTTTTTTAGTACTTTATAATTTTCTTTTCTACTTCCTATTATTATGTTTTAGTTTTTAATTCAATATGTTGTTAGTGGTAAATGTTGTGTTCACCTATTAGTAGCACACATATCAGAGCTGTACCTTATTGTTTTTATAATATTGATTGATATAATATGTAGTGCTGTTGGTGTACCTTATCACTACATAGTATAAAACAAAGTCGCTTTCTCTGTCCCTATTTGTGCTTAAATCTTTAAAACTACGCTACGGATTATGATGCGGTTTTTTTTAATAGATAGAGTGATTCAAGAGGAAGGTTTATATGTATAATAATAACATCCATTAAATAGTCAGCATTGCACCCGTGCGAAGCCGGGGCGGGTCGCTAGTTACAAATAAATAAATAAATAAATTTATGGGAAAGGCCACTCCACTTATCGTCAGTGCAGTCGGCTCACTGTGCTGTGCCCGCATAGAAAAAAAGACATTAAATGTCAACTTGAGAACTACTCAAAGCTGAGGTTGATTTATTAATTCGACCATCAAGCCCTGTTGCACAAGTTATTGTTCGGGTGAGCGCTATAGGCGCTCGCAACCCTTGAAAATCATGCTACCAATATGAGGGCAACCCACTAACGAGTTACGAACCTGGGCTCAGGACGTTCACTGGGAGAGGATGAGGTATCATCGATTATGGATGCGCGTAGTCGTAGCGAACTAAAAATCTAACCATTACTGTATTCATTGACACGCGGGCCGGAATTAGTAGCAGGGTCCGGGGGACGGGGAACGCCGCGAGGTCCTCGGTGGCGAGGACGGAACTGCGGTCTTGTGGAGATTTGACAGTTATCGTATTAAAAAGCTAATAGAAAGAAAGAAAACATTTGGTCACACAATATACTGGGACGCACACAAACCCTTGTGTGGGTTCGGGCATACCCATGATATATGATACATCCCATGATACTGCCGAATAATTACGCATTTTATTACCATTTATTTGGGAGCATAGATACCAGTGTCACTTTTGTATCTAGGCGTATTTACACTTATGTGTCGAGTAGCATTTACTCAAAAGTTGTAAAACAGGCTCTCACTACTAGCTGACGAGACGGAAGTTCGCTGGTCCAATGCCCAAGGCTACACCTCTGACTTTTCTAAAATAATGTATGAATTCATTGTGAATAATGACTTGCTTTAACGATGACGGAAAACATCGTGAGGACACCTACAAACCTAAAACTACTCTTCTCTCTTATGAGTTTAAAAATTCTCTCATTTAGTTGTTCAGTAATTTACGAACAACTCTACAGGTGTTAAATATTGTTGCTCTCTATAGGAAAAATAGTAGCACTATACTATACTCTTTGTAGTCATTGGTGAAATCTCTGTTATGTGTAAGTTGGTGTGAAATGTTGTCGGTATAACGAGGGTAACTGTCCTGGTGGAATTAACGCGCTATTGTGTTTTATTTCTATAGTCAGATCTAGGTATTTTGCAAAAAACGACTTTCCACGAGTCGTGTAAGCTTTTAAACTAGTAGAAGATAGCTTGCCTATATTGTTTACGTGGTAAAAGTCAACTCCTGCAAGTTATCTTACTATGAACCTCGGTTAATGTAGTAATGTTGGTTGCAGCCTCCGCGCCGTACTTCACTGCGGCGGACGAAGGCAGCCCTGATAGGTAAAATAACATTTTAACATCATTCGTTATTGTGTACAAAGTAAAGATGGTAGATTTTTCATTTGTAATCTTCAATTATATCATTTTGGGTGATGGTACAAAAACATTTCAGAGTTCTTAACCCTCTCGATTTTATTAATTTTTATTTAATTATTTGGTTAATCTTTTATAATTAGAGGCTCTGAAAATACAAAAGTAGTGGCCTCCGAAGTTAAACAAGATAACAGACTAAATCATGGACATGTATTTCTTGCCACGTCTTCAGATGATTTAAATTTTCAGCTCATCTCTATGTGTGCTGCCGGAGTACCCTGACCACGGTACCTACGAGCCTCAGAACTCGAAGACCGGGAAGCCGGGCCAGAGCTTCGACTCAGTTGCCCTCAACTACACCTGCCAACAGCCCTATAGGCTTGTAGGTCGCAGCGTCATCTTTTGTGTCTCCGGAGTGTGGTCGGAGCCACCTCCTACGTGCGCACGTAAGGATTTTATTATATAGCTACTAAGTTCCTTCCTCTCAATAAGAGTCCCACTCGACCATCACTAATCCCGGTCCTAGTGTTACTTGAGTCAGATCACATACAACCTTAAAGACTGGCTTGGCGAACGCATACCTCGGTCCCTTCCAAATCGGACCATAGTGGCATTAAACTGCGAGGATGTATCGCGAGGCTGTGAAATTGTGTAACATACTCGATACACCGGAGCTGCGCCATTAGAGAATTCAAAACTGGAATAGCCATCGTTTGTTATGAACTAGCTTAGTTTTCTCACATATCTCTTAAATATATTCATATTAGAGTTTCTTGCCGCAAATTTCTTGAACCGAGTCGCGCCTTTTAACGCGGGCGACGATTGCTTCGCCACTGTGTTTATACCGGGTGACCTTTGAATCGTTAAGATGTGTTGATGTTAAACGAGATACTTGCTTTAATTTCGGCTAAAGGCTATTATATAATGTTATTGAATTTCGTGTAGGTTTCTGCAATTTGAAGCTTAATCCGTCGGCGGAGTACAAGTGTACCGGAGCGGGCGGTAATGAACAAAGAGCTTGCGACGAATATGAACGGAACGGCACCATCGCGATGGCAAAGTGTCGCTTTGGCTACTACTCCCCCAGCGCTCTACCCAACATGAAGTGTCTTGACGGCACCTGGGATTATGTAGCAAAATGCAGCGCAGGTGAGGCTCAATGAGAACCCCACCCCACCCCACAAAGGTTAAGGAATCAGTCACCTGTCACTGAGTATAGTTAACTCTATATCCCTGATATGTATTCCTGATGAGTATCAAAACAAATGTTATGAAAACAAAAGATAAACATATCATGAGATAGTACACAGATGATAAGTGGATGCCCTAGTTGCACCTCTGTCTAACCCTTCAGGGATAAAGACGCGATTCGTGTTTGTTTTATTTTAGTAAAATTATTAGTAAATGGGTATAGATAATATAAAGTATATTAGTAAGAAGACATATTTATTCCAGAATGCGGAACAATAGCACCTGATGATAGCTTAGTATTAGATGGGTCCGTTGGTAAAAGCGACAAATTACCTTGGCATGCTACTATCTACACAACTACCGTTCGGCCATACATGCAGATCTGTGGTGGAACCCTCATCACTCGCTCGGCAGTAATATCAGGTGAGTATGCTACATCATTTAGTTATATAGTCCCCTCTATGCGAGGGCAGACCGCAAATTACCCTCACATAGTTTTTTTTTACACCCGATTTAACCTTCAAGATTCTTTTTTAATCCATCTTGAACTCAAGCGGTCAAAAGTTCCCGCTCCGCATATTGTGAAACACCTTTCGAAGGTACCCATCCCGCCAAACAAGACTTATACAAAATTTTACTATGTTTACAACTGTTAGTTCTATTTATTCAAAATGTCGGTGTTCATGTAGAACACGACTCCAAATGATTCCTGACCGTTGGCTATGGGTGTAAACTATTGTTGTGTTGTCGATATCAGTAAAGTCACATCTGTATTGGAGAATGTTATTGATTACGACAGAAAGACCCTAATAACATCTATATTCTTTGCGTACAAATATTTACTAACCATGATGACTTTTCAGCCGCTCACTGTTTCTGGCGCGATGGTGAGGTTCTTCCTAAGGATAATTACGCCGTGGCGCTCGGTAAGATCTCTAGAGCTTGGACGAGCCCTGCCGATGTAAACGCTCACAAGTCTGATGTGAGTGATATGATATTTTTTCACTACTCTGATTGACGAGACACGAGTCTCCCGCTCGCTTACATCAAATATACATCCGCCTTTAACAATAGTTACACCGTACAGAAGTTTGAAATACACGGAACTGCGAGCTGCTTTATTGAACTCGCCATTCATATAAGTTGTTAAGCCTCGTAATGGCCAATTACCCTGTTTACAATGCTTGTTTCTTGTTATGTCCTGAAATACAAAGTTACAATTTCTACCTACATTTTAAAATTATATATTTTTTTAAAAAAATGTTAGCAATTGAAGGTCCTATCTCCGCACAATGAGCTCACAGTGTCATGAAATCTGGCAGCCGGTCTTTTGGGTTCCGATTTCATTAAATGTAGAACAGGATCCCAGGCGTGCAAGCTTCGATAAAATCCGAAAAATAGGAATATTTCGATGTTTAAAATTCGTGTAAACATAAAAAATTATTATGGCCGAACACAAATAGTAGAATCTCATCTATCCTCCGACACATTTCACGAGGAAACTCGTCCACAAAATCATGGATTTAAAAAAATAACATTAGCATAGTCATTTAGAAAAAAAAAATATCACGCGTAAAATGTTATGCAGAGGGAGATATTGAACATATCTTTAGACCTATACGATTATCCGTGTACAATAATGTTTTCAACATACATTTCAGGTAAAAGAAATACACATACCACCTCAGTTTAAGGGAATGAACACTAACTATCAGAATGATATAGCAGTCGTGGTCATGTCAGACCCTGTGACCTACAAAGTGGACATCCGCCCTATCTGTTTGAACTTCGATGTACAATTTGAAAGACTGCAATTAAAAGACGGCATTATGGGGAAGGTAGGTTTCTTATTTTTCATTATAACAATAATTATAGTTAGGCGTTGCTGCGATCAAATAAAGACCCTTTTTTTCTACTGATAAAGCAAACCCATCATTTTTGCTGATTATGCTATACTTTGAACTGACGGTTACCTACTGTAGCATCTGATATTATAGTATATTCACTCTTACGAGTTAACGTGTGACGCCTTACTGATAAGTTAAAGTTTCTTTACTTGATGGATGTATGAGTGTCGCCAGCCCCGTGCGACTCACGCGCATTCTACTGCTTTTATTTCTTACTTATTCGCACCAATCTGTCCAGATCGGCACATGGAATTTAAATCGTAAGACACTGGAACTATCGAAAACATTAAAAGTGGTGGAGAATCCATACATTGACGCAGCGACTTGTATTAGTGAGTCTCCGGCAAGCTTCAGACCTTACATCACTGCGGACAAAATATGCATCGGATACGTTAACGGTAAGCTATGTAACAAACATAAAGAATAAATAAAGCAGTCGAATTGAGAACCTCTTCCTTTTGTTAAAGTCGGTTATTAAAATAGTTCCAGAAGCAGCATCGGAATTAGTTATGTAATACGGTAGTCATTGATAATCATAATAATGAGTTAGAGTGAGCGTACATAATGAGGTTATCTTGCTATCTCTTTCTTATGTCTGCATCGTAATGGCAGTACGCCACTTCTAAGGACCGGCATCTCTTCGTTGTTTGACAGTTACCAACTTATTTAAATTTGAGCAGATCTTCGTTAAAGAGAATAAATAAAGTTATCAACCTATCGTATTCTTTCATGGATCTTATAAAACTGGACGAACATGTCCATCGAAATCAGATTGGTCATCAGCTACAGATTTAACATAATCCCAAAATAACCTTTCGATCCGGTTAATGTTTGTAGAAATTAATATAAGTATTTAATAGTTTATGATTGGTTCTAGGCACCGGGCCATGTAGAGGTGATGGCGGCGCTGGCGTGGCTTTCCCGAGCCAGGAACAAGGAGTGCAACGTTACTACCTTAGAGGTGTTATATCTACAGCCCCAACCGGCGATGATGGCAACTTATGTTCAGATGGATTTGTAGCTGCCACTGCTATAGGCCATCACGAACATTTTATCAAACAGTTTATAAGCGTTTAGGATGGTGGAATGTTTAAAAATACAAGAGTGTGAGGCAGTGATGAATGGTCTGTAATACCTGATTCTTGCTGGCTTCCGTTTCGTAATTAACGTAAAATCAAATTACTTATCATTAGAATATTTTGGAAAACCTTAGGGTTACCTTTCGGAAAACTTCACCGTTTGCCGCTGGTGTGAAGATCTGTTCCATAAACTGATGGGAAATTGTATGTGGGTACGCGAGTTATAATTTCTTTTTATACGTGCGTTTAAGTTCCATTACAACTTTCTAATTTTATGAATAAATATCTAATAAACGATTAACAAAATTAATTCACGTTTTTTATTTGTGTTGAATTATAAGGAGTACTGATAAGAAATTTATAGTTTGTCCTCTGGGGCCGAGAGCTGAGTACGCCGATGTGTGTGTTCAACTGCCGGTGATGGTCGGTGGCGTAGCTGTAAAACGTTCATGGGACCAGTACAACTCTCACACTGAGGGTCTGGATTTAAATCCCCGGTCGAGCCAAAAATAATTCGCACTCTTAATAAAATAATGACCCATTCCAAAATTGCCAATTTGTGGCAATCGCCAACAACCAATTTCTGTTTGCGACCTTTTAGTTTCTTCCCATTTTTTTCATGCTATAGGTTTCATTTTTTACCTATTTTTAATAAGCTCAATTTTATAGCAACTTTAAAATGAACAATTTTGAAATAGGTGATTATTTTATTAAAAGTCCGAATTGTGACTGGGTTTTACCATATTAAAATTATTCAGTCGCCGCTCGGTGCTAGGAAGTTGACGTTGTGTTGCTCCTGTGCTAGACACGTGCTCCCTCGTGCTGACGGCATGGCAGCCTTCGCAATGCGTAGACATACGGCCGTTGTGATTGGCTAATATTGAGATACAACTTGAATCTAGTTGGCTGCCAGATAAACAAAACTGAGAAACAGACTCGTTATCACAGCAATACTCCATCCTTAGATAAATAACGTCTATGAATAAGTGGGATAGTCTATAATCAACTTATGGTTATTGAAGTTATTAGATAAATAAATTTAATGGCTGCGTATTATGATTGAATTTATAATCTTAAAAATACTAACGCACACAATTGAATGTCCCCTGGAATGAATGCCTAGGATATTTACATTCGTCGATTTAATTTAACAAGTTGGACGTCATATCACAAAACAATCAACGGCGGAACATAGACAATGTTGATACTCCTGGTTGGCTCGATTAAAAGTTGTGGTATTAAACCTTCGCAGAATATCATTGGCTTGGCTTAACACATCCCTGGCTTTGCTTGAAATGTGGTGTGCTGTTACAAAATATATATGGCACAAACGTGGCTGGTCAATAGATTTGGGACATCAACAATGTTTCCCCAGTACATAAGATTTTTATAGCGACATTGTTACATTTCTACAACCGCCAGAGAATGCTGTAAATGTCGGGTGAACGCTGCTGGGTGGTGGGTACTGGGCAGTAGTGGTAGCTTTACCCCACCAAAAAAAAAATATACTGACAAAGACATACACAAGCACTTGTCCCCGAAGGTGTAGGCAATGGTGTACCGACTACTGGGAACCCCAATCCCGGATATGAATTCCGGAATATGACCTCAGATAGGGCCTACTGCTATATTCGGAACAAATTCCAGACTCCAGGCTGATTTTGAGCAGAAAAACCTAATATCGCTTTTCCTGACTCAGAGAGTCTGCGCATGCGACCAGGCTGAGTAACATGAACCCTTTTGTTCACTTTTCAGATAAAACCATAACCACAAGCATTTATTAATAATGTAAACCATATTAGTCACACAAAAACAATATTTATTATTGAATAACATTTCACATTGTTATTTTTGCTCGTGATTTTTCCTGTTTTATTACAAATAGGGAAATAAGTAATAAATGAATTTGTAGCCTTTAACGGTTGATTTTAATAAACTTTCTCAACCACTAACAAACAAAATAACTCATCTGTAAAAATGTCAAACAAATGGATCCGACGGTGCGTTAAGGTCGTCTATATTATTCACTATTAAGGTTGAAATTTGCTCATTAATATTTTCGGAAGGTAAGGTAAATGCATTCTAGTTCATAAGCCGTGATCAAAATTAATCTGATAAAAGATTTTGTAAACGAATATATTTAGATGGAAGTTTGGCGTGTACGCGAGTTAGGCTGTTTTTTCATTGCCTTAGTAGGGAAACAAACAAGGGTTCGCATGATGTTAAGCAGCATCAGCTGCCCATGGACATGAATGTGAAAAAAAAATAGTGTAAACATCAACACAATAACAAATATTTAATAAATAATAAAATAAATAAAAAATAAAAATAAAAAGCCTTATATTTCCTAAAGATATGTTAAAATTTTCACAAACTCCGTTTCTGTGTTTCTATTTAGTTGGGAGCCCCTCACAGGTAAAGGCCTCTTTCAAAGATTGCCATTTATGACGGTTTTGTGCTATCTGTTTCCATTGTGGCCCAGCTATTTTTTTAATATCGTCCTCCCAGCGCGTAAAGGGTCTACCTTTGTGACGCTTTCCCAGTGGTCCATGCCAGGATGTTACTATATTGGTCCATCTGTTATCTTTGAGTCTCGCTACACTTTAATTTTTGCGCATGTGTGAGAGCATCAATTGTTTTTCGTTTTGCTTTTATGCCTGTGTGTCTTATTTTTTTAACTCTTTTTATATTTAGCATATACTACGTTCCATACCTCTTTGACATGTTGTTATTTTATGTTTTGCTCTGGTATAAAACATATATTTAATAAAATAAAAATCAAAAAAGGAATTTTAATTTTACACCGCCTATGCCACTTAATGTTTACTCTAAGATGATTTGTCGGAGCGACATCACACTTTCGTATATTTATATATTTTAAGTAATAAACAAACAATACATTGGAAATTGTAGACAAAATAAAAATACAAACGCACAACTTACGGCCCTGTCCACGGCTTATAATTATAATATAATGTTCATAATAAGGAAATACGATTGAAGACAGTATGAAAAGAATAAGTTACAATAGAAATTGTTTTAGTCAAATACACATACATCATATTTGCAATAAAATAGATTATTAAAAAAAAAAAAATCAGAAAAGTAAAACTGGGATTTTTGGTGAAAATACTCGTTATTCATAGATGGCTTTTGGCATAGTGTTAACAGAGCTAAAGATGAGTATGTGGTGCATTGTCAAAATTACAAGATATAGGATTGGTATTACAATATTATTTATAGGCGTTGCACGTGGTTTCCACCGTGAGAAAAGCCTGCCTTTTTTAACATGCACGGCTAAGTGACCCCACTGGCACCTGATGGTAAGTGAAGTGGGGTCCAATAGAATGTCGGCTGACGAGAGATGATTACCCCTCGACAATCCATACAATTATGCCGGCCTGTAAAACTGAATATACACAAGCTGACCCCGAAAAGTGACACAGTTACATGAGCCACTAAGGTAAGTTAACACTTGCTGCATAATGGTCGCTATCTAGACGGATAAAGTATATCCTACCACCAGTCTACCACTTGTTTCGCTAAAAAAGTTTCGCAATAACTATACTAACCAGTAACCATACGAAGTCAGATTCTACTAAAATTGAGATTAAAAAATTTAAATATTTCTCATGAAAGGAAATTATCGGGAAAATGTAGCCTATATATTAATGCAGGACTTGGCATATCTGTATGTTAAATGTCATGCATATTCGTTCAGCGGATTCTGCATTTATTTTTGTCAAACATACTCGAACATTTTCACGATCACGTGCATTTATAATGTTAGTAAAAGTAAGATAAGATTCTATTGCATTATGGACGGAATATGATGCTTGAAGGAAAGTGGAAGCATTAGTTCTCGGAAAAACATAAGTGTGTCTTGCGTATAAGTGAGAATTTTGAACGTCATGCAGCTAGGAATATGGTTACCATTTAGAAATGGAGGAATGCCAGTCTAGAGGGCCTAAAAACCTGATTTTTCGGAAAGATTCATGTCTAAATGAAATTAATCCGTTCTAGCC
>NC_051140.1:2700473-2715490 GCF_014839805.1 Manduca sexta
CTATACTAGAATTTAAAACGCCTTCTTACTTCATATTTTGTCTTCCGCTTTGCTATGGAGGAAAGTGGACTTATTCTTCCCTGATTCATTTCGTTGCGGGATAAATATAGATTAGTGTTTCCTGAGACTCAGCGAGCTTCACCTCTTGGTATTATAAAATACGTGCCACTGCTGATCCTGGCTACAGGAGTTGTAGTGCTGGGTATGAGGAAGCGAAAGTCTCTATATCCTATTACCAGAGTCTGATTTCCTGCCTGCTTCCTTGAATCTCGAGCCTTGATATGAGAATTAAGTTACCGTGTCTTACATATTTTTTTCATCTATCATCATCTATTTTAAAAATCAGGCATAGGCGCCACCAAGATTACTTTAAGGGAGGTGCATCTGCATAAGTAGATACTACATAATATCATTAAATTTCTATCTTTTATTTTTCAAATAATAATCATGTGAAAATAAAATCTCTGTGGTCGATTGTTCCCATTGTCATTCAGTTATTTTTATTGTCATTTGTTCCGGACAGGGGGTTGCACGTGCACCCCCGTGCAGCCCCCTCCCGGCGCCTATGGAATCAGGTGAAAATTCTATTCATTCTCATGAAAACGAATTACTTGTATAGTAAGTAGGCTATAATAAAGTTAATCTAGGATATGATCTAACAGCGTACCAAACTTCATTTTTATCCGTTCAGTTATTCCTGCGGTTACTTCTAACAAACATCAAGACATTGTCACAATTTTGCATTTATAAAATTAATGAGATTATGGATGTAAGTCAATACACAGGTAATTGTTAAAAGTCAGCCCTGCATCACTTACGGATTGGTCCCCAATTTTTCGTTGGACTTTTGTTAAGATTAACAATTCATTAACAGACATTCACGCCTTTTATCTGAAGGGATAGACAGATGCGCTACTGATGTATCCACTTTTCATTGCTAGTATTCTGTCCCATGATGTGATAGACGATGAACATAAGCTCGTCCGATAGCTCCATATTGGCCACACATATAGTCTTCAGGTTGTTACTGAGAAGAAAAACTCAATATAATTTTATCGGAATTTGGATTCGCACTCGACACCTCAGAGCGGAAATATCGCACCCAATACATTTTACAACTACGCCACAAATCTAATGTTTAAATTTAATAACGTTTGACAAATTAATAATTATTTTTCCCAACCATCGCTTTAATTACGCCGGTCTGCATGATTGCTGCTAAGAACTCATTTTCCCTTAACTACAATCAATTTGCCATTGTAAATAAAAATATTGTCAAATTTTGTAGCGACTGGCGAAGGGCGTCGTTTGTAAAAAAGCTTGTATTAAAAAGGGCATGCGTTGTAGTGGATATTGGGGATGTGATGCGCTTTTTGATTACCCAAGCACCCGCCACTTGAGCATAGGGTTGTCACTTAAAAGCTTAAGCAATATATATTTTTTTATTGCTTTGAATGACGAGACTTCGATCGAGCGATAGCCTAGTTGGGTGTGGAACGGACTGCCAAGACGAATGTCCGCAGGTTCAAATCCCAAGGGCACACACCTCTGGCTTTTCTAAAAATCATGTGTGTATTCTTTGTGAATTTATCGTTCGCTTTAACGGTGAAGGAAAACATCGTGAGGAAACCTGCACATCTGAGAAGTTCTCTGTAGGAATTTCGAAGGTGTGTGAAGTCTACCAATCCGCACTTAGGCCAGCGTGGTGGACTAAGGCCTAATCCCTCTCAGTAGTAGAGGAGGCCCGTGCTCAGCAGTGGGTAAGTATATAATACAGGGCTGATATTATTATTATTATATTATATTTGAATGACGAGACTTACCGTTCGTCTGATGGTAAGCGATACGACCGCCCATAAATAGTAGAAACATCTTAAAATTACAAAGCTTTATTTAGTACTAGCTTCCGCTCGCAGCTTCGCCCGCGTGGATTTCGGACTTCAAAAATGGAGGAGGTGCTCAATTTGTTGGGATGTTTTTTTAAGTATGGTGGTATGCAGGTGGTCTGATTGTCCTGCCAGGGTCTGATGATGGGGTCCTGGTGAAATCGAAGGAAGCTTATAGCATGATTCAGTATTCACGCGTGATGGCTTATTTTTGGCGTATTTCATGTATAACTTTGGTGTTTCTATACCGATTTCTATGAATCTTTTTTAAGGAATATTTAATAATGTTAACTTTTTAATTAGGGATGACTGAGAGTGTTATAAACGTAAGAGTAGTCAAATATAATGAGAAAGATTCGAACTGCTAAGCTATCGGGAGTTACACGTGTTATTGTGAGTCAACCATAAAAGATAGACATATGCTGTCGTGGGATATTTTTTACATAATTTTAAGGAGAACATGTCCGTCATACATGATTTCTGCGTAGCTTTAACCATTAAGGTTGCACACGCGACGGAAGCTTAAAAAATGGAGTAACTTCTCCCGTTTTCCCAACATTTCCCTTCATTGCTCTGCTCCTATTAATTGTAGCGTGTTGAAAAGTATACTATAACCAGCACAGGAGTATGACAAATAATTGTACCAAGTTTCGTTAAAATCCGTTGAGTAGTTTTTGTTTCTATAACGGTTATACAGACAGACAGACAGACAGACAGACAGACAGACAAAAATTTTACTAATTGCATTTTTGGCATCAGTATCGATCCCTAATCACCCCCTGATAGTTATTTTAGAAATATATTTCATGTACAGAATTGACCTCTCTACAGATTTATTATAAGTACTTAGTCTGGCCATAAATACTGTTACACTTAATTATAAAAAAATATTACATTTGAATTTCGAATCTGTCATTTTTATACGATTGTTCATTGTGTTTTCTCATTTTGGCGCCAATACATTGTAAAATATTTTGCGATATTAAAATGGTGTGGGGTGATAAAGAGAACCGAATCGCTGTGATAGCATTACACAAAGTAGGTATGGAGCCAAATGCAATTTTTAAAACTCTCCATACACTTGGTATTAGTAAAATGTTTGTGTACCGGGCTATTAATAGGTACAATGAGACCTCCTCTGTTTGTGACAGAAAAGATCTGGCCGTCCACGTAGTGTTCGTACGAAAAAGGTGGTCAAAGCAGTAAGGGAAAGAATTCGAAGAAATCCTGTCCGAAAGCAAAAGATTTTATCTCGGGAAATGAAGATAGCACCTAGAACCATGTCGCGTATTTTAAAAGATGACTTAGGACTTGCAGCCTATAAGAGACGCACTGGCCATTTCTTAACTGATAATTTAAAGAAGAATAGGGTGGTAAAATCGAAACAACTACTGAAGCGGTACGCAAAGGGAGGTCACAGAAAAATTTTGTTTACGGATGAGAAAATTTTTACAATTGAGCAACATTTTAACAAACAAAATGACCGTATTTATGCTCAAAGCTCTAAGGAAGCTTCCCAATTAGTCGACAGAGTGCAACGTGGACATTATCCGACTTCAGTGATGGTTTGGTGGGGTGTTAGCTATGAAGGAGTGACTGAGCCATATTTTTGTGAAAAAGGTATCAAAACATCGGCACAAGTGTATCAAGATACCATTCTTGAGAAGGTAGTTAAGCCCCTTAACATCACCATGTTCAATAACCAAGTATGGTCCTTCCAGCAAGACTCGGCGCCGGGTCATAAAGCTCGGTCCACGCAGTCTTGGTTGGAATCGAACGTTTCGGACTTCATCAGAGCTGAAGACTGGCCGTCGTCTAGTCCCGATCTTAATCCGCTGGATTATGATTTGTGGTCAGTTTTAGAGAGTACAGCTTGCTCTAAACGCCATGATAATTTGAGTCCCTAAAACAATCTATACGATTGGCAGTGAAGAATTTTCCCATGGAAAGAGTGCGTGCTTCTATTGATAACTGGCCTCATCGTTTAAAGGACTGTATTGCAGCCAATGGAGACCACTTCGAATAAGCTTTTTATATTTTTAATTGTTTTATATTTATGTATTAAACTGACACACTGTAAAAGTAATAAATGTTATTTGCAGTTAACAATTTTCTTTTTTCTTTATTACAATATTTATGGCAAGACTAGGTATAGATTACACTGCGCTCGCCATCCTGAGACATGAGATATTATGTCTTAATATGTCCAGCTGTTAATACTATTAATAGCTGTTAAATACAATTAATAGATAAAAAAAAATTGTAGCTTATAAAACAGGCTCTTAGTATTTGTTAAATTTATAAATTATATTATGTACAGAAGTGAAAACTTTAACAGAAATTGTAGTTTCTCGACGTTTATGTTTGCTGTAGATATTTTTTCAATAAAATCCTTACACACATTTATAAAACAAAGTTCTCCGCCGTGTCTGTTTTTCTGAACGTGATCAACTCAAAAACTACCGAGCGGATTTTAATGAAATTTGACATAAAGATAGTTTTGAGGCTTTGGGAAGCACATAGGTCTTTTACCTTGAGATAACTCTCTTTAGCCGAAACCGAGAGAAATATCTAGTAGTAATCAAATGAATGTACCTATTTTTAAAATTCTTTCACTGACAGAAAGTTGAATTCTCCGAAATGACATTAAGGTTTTTTTTTTCTTACTTATACATTCATTATATTTTCAAACTTTACAAAACATATTTTTATGGACTCTGGCACCCCTGTAATACAAGTTGTCAACGCTGGGTCGCTCGGTGATTAAAATTCCGACTCGTAATATCGCCACTCGTATATAAGGTGCTCACTAATCGCCGGAACTGACGGCCGTCCGCCGACTTATTAGCTTTTTATTATTGACTCTTTGATGTTACACTTGTTTGTGAATATTTAAAGATTACAATAAGCCCTTTGTGAATAAATGTTTTAATCTTTTAAATAAGCATTGTTTTGTTATCAATCATGGTATGATAACGTCTACTAATTTCGAAGGTTGCGGCGGGTTGCATGGGTAACATTTTATTGAAATACATATATTAAGTAACGACACAGCCTCTTTTGTTGCAATATAAATATATTTTTAGTAAATTATATATTTAATTTGAAATAAGATTTGTCATATTGTAAACAGATTTTTTTTCCGTATTATTTGAGCATTCTTACATTATTATACGTTCTTATTTTCATTATGGTAGATCCTTAACGTTTTTCTGTCGTTAACAATGTATTTAAAAAATCCTTCAACAAGAAATACCAACTGTATAATACTCACCAGCTCTTACAAAGAGCTTGCTAAGGCAAAACTGAGTAGGAAGAAAATATTTAGTCCTTAAACATTTCTAATGACCGTACGTAACTCTAAACGCAACAGCAAACCTGGTTCAAAATCTTCACGTCCATTTCCTTGAGGAGTGGTACTCAAAGATTTCAAGTCAGCCTATACTCTAGACAGAAGAGCATCTACAAAATTTGTCTCTTAAAAAACTGCGAAGATAATCCACACAATTCCCATAATAAAATGGACGTCCCCAATCCAAATGGTTCACAAATATTGAATTGTTTTCCATGCCGCGTGTCGTTTCAATAATGTTTGAGCCGATTACGCGCTGCGGTATGCGCGGGCGAGGGGGGAGGGGGGTGCGGGCCCGTCGCGCCTACAATGGATGACAAATTGGCCGTTCACAAAGGAATACGGTTTATTGGGCGACGTTATGAGGGTAGTGTGCGAGCCTGGGGCACAGAAACGTTGTGGAGTGGACTTGTTTGACATATTTTTGATTTTGTGTAAGCCACGCTGAAAATTGATTTGTGTTTAAATTAATATGCATTGGTAAATAAGTACTACGTTCTTTAAAGAGAGGAAGATAATGAGAGTGTCTATATTTTGTGTTACCTTTTTGTGATTTCCTGGTTGTGCCTGCCAGGAATTAATAAACGTGTATTTATTTTCAAGAATATGTACATAACATTATTTTATTTTATTGAATTCTGAAATTATTCTCAATTTTTTTTGTCGTATATTATACGTGCTCAATATTTAAAATTTGAAAATTCAAATATTATAAGGATATCGCAGCCACGGGGATCTAAGCCTTATTATTAATGAGGACTTATAGCAACGTTATCTCAAAGCAATAATTTAGAGAACCCAGTTAAATTCAAATCAGACATGATTTAATTATACCTATTCACACAGTAAATCCAAGAATGAAGAGTGCAGACGCAAAAGACTTCCAAATCCAATTTTGAGATCCATTACCATTGAAATTGTGGTTATGGTATAAAACATTTTTAGAATTAAATAAAAATATACCCTCTTATTAATAAACGTTATTTATCTAAGGACGGAGCGTTGCTGTGATAACAAGTCTGTTTCTCAGTGCTGATGGCATGACAGCCTTCGCAGTGCGTAGACATAGGGCCGTTCTGATTGGCTAATATTGAGATAAAATAAAAATAAAATAAAAATGCTTTATTCATCACATAGGCGAACATGGTTGCACTTATGATAAGTCAAGGTACATGAGAATATTTAATTATTACTTAATTAGATTAGCTTATATAAATAAAGACAATTTATATTGAAAATAAAATAAATGAAAAATATACTTAGTAAACAAAGAAGCCAGCTCGGGCTGGCAGGGAAGAAGAAATAGAAACAACTTGAATCAAGTTGTCTGTTAGATAAACAAAGCTGAGAAACAGACTTGTTATCACAGCAATGCTCCGTCCTTATATAAATAACGTTTATGAATAAGGGGGATAGATTATTAGATAATTAGCACGATGAAAATTATATATGTCAAGCTACTCCACCGCTTCTCTGTCCCGCCGTGATTCAGTAGATGGTGCGCACATAATGAGATAGTGAGCTGGGTTCGTTGTTATTGCCCAGATATTACGCGGCTATATTTTACGCGAACTAATATATGATCTTTCCAGAATGGAGACTATTCAAATTAGCTTCATTATACCCGAATTGCAAAGGTATTAGGAATTATAAGTTACTGCACTCTATTGATTCATGATTAGACAGCCAAAAAGTAGGTATTGTTCGTCTTGGTATGGTAAAATTACTAGGATATTTTATTTTCTGTGATTTATTTTGCCACCATACGGTTAATGGTAATTATGGTTCAAAAAATACTTTACATTCATAGATGGAATAACCGGGAACTAATTTAACCTAACCGAACCTATAAATGATTTCTAGTGTTTACGCGAATGTTAGACATTGTAATAAAACTATTTTTAAAATTTTATTGCGGTTTTCTATATTCAATACCCTGTGAGCTCAGTTTGCGTGGACCGGAACGTCATCAGCTAAAAAAAATTGTAGAATGTACAAGAAATTGTAACTTTGATTTTTCGGACGATCAACACCTCAGTCCCCAATGAAGGCTGTAGTCTTCAAAACTTCTAAAAAATTACAATACAAAAACCCGCGTAAAATCTGAAAAAAAGTATTTTAATGTCTAACCGAACTTTTGAAATAAAGCAACATGAATCAGAAATTTGAATTTTCCAACTTAATACGTTCCTGAATTGGCTGTCCATGTTTACATTTTAAATATTAGATAAGTCCTTTATATTAGTTACAATATCTCTCAAACCGAAATACAACATGCTTTCACTCTACTTGACTGTAAAAATATAATCCAGTACATCATAACTGAGCACATAAAACAGATCTATTAGAATTGATTTTAGAAGACAAAATATTTAATTAAAACAAAAACATAAAATCCATTTCTAATTTCATTAAAACACGCAAACGTTTAATTAATTAAATCGCAAATTAATATAAAAATGAGAGTTGTGGAGTGTCGTTAATAACCGCTGAATCCGAACCTCGAGTTGTTATTAATTTGCTAACAACATAATAATTTGTCATTCCCGGGATCCCGAGCGGCCATTAGCCGAACACGATGGAGCCACTGAATGAGATATAACCGACCGTAATTTGGATGAGGTATTTTCGGAGATATGGTAGATATAAACTTATTAGAATAGAGTGCCTTAAATAATCAAGTTGTTAAGTGGATAATATTGTAATATTAATAAAAATGTAAAATATAGAATAATGATATCTAGCCCTTTATATGCTGTCCTATTGTTGAGCACGGGTTTCTACTACTGAGAGGTATTAAGCCTTAGTCTTCCATGCTGGTCGAGTGCGGATTGGTGGTCTTAAAATACCCTAATTTTTATAGAGTAATTCTCGGGTGCAAGTTTCTTCACGATGTTTTCCTTCAGCGTAAAAAAAGTGATAATTCGCAAAGAATACCCACTTTAGAAAAGTCAGAGGTGCCTTTGGGTTTTGAGCCTGCGGACATTCGTCTAGGCAGACCGTTCCACACCCAACTAGGCTATTGCTGCTGAAAGGATCTATATATAAGTATAAGAAAATACCGGAACTCGGCGTGTTTGTAAGAGAAGAGTAATAAAACAAGCCAGCGACGTTTAAAATTCTTTTCTGTTGGAAGTGCACATCTCCAAAACTACTTCAAACAGTTTTCATGAAGTTTTCCCAAATGGTCAGTATTACATAGAGATTTAGTCTCAACTTACTAAAGTGACATCATTATGTCGAGTCCTTCCGGTCGCTGTCACTTCCGCCTACTTTACGTCCCGATAGGTTAGGCTAGGAGAGGCTTGGGCATATCTGTGTCTAATAATTATGTAGTCTTTATAAGTAATAAATATATTATCATAATACACAATGTTGTTATTAAGACCAATATACAACCAGAATACAGTCAGGGTATAATTCAGAGCAGTATATATACTCTTGTGTCAATTTAATATGTGTTTATCAATTATCGTTTGCTTTAAAGATGAAAGAAAAAATCGTGAGGAAAATTATACACCAGGGAATTGTTAAGAAAAATAATCTAAAAGTATTTGAAGTCTGGATCGGTATGTACTTGGTTTATTATTATTATAACCGTGGTGGACTAAGGCCTAAACCTTCTCAGTAGTAGTGGTGGCTCCATGTCCAGCAGTGGACAATACATTACCATAATTTATTGTAACTATAGAAGTAAAATAAAAAACTGTAAGTTTCGAATAAAATAATTGACAAAAAGTAATTTTAATTTTACATAATATCCTAATGCTAATAAAACACGCAAACGTTTAATTAATTAAATCGCAAATTAATATAAAAATGAGTGGTGGAGTGTCGTTAATAACCGCTGAATCCGAACCTCGAGTTGTTATTAATTTGCAAATAATAAATTACTACACAAAGAGAATTTGTCGAAGCGAAAACATCATATTTTAAGTCAGAAATACACTTACATACACCATACTTCTAGTAAGCTACAACATGATCAACAAATCAGAAAACCAAAACCGTGATTTTTGGCAAATATATTTGTTATTTACGAACGATTTTTGGCACAATGTTAGCAGAGGTAAAGGCGAATTTCATTAATTCTTCAGTTTTCAACTTCACTTCTTCAGTTTCATTCAGCATCGTAATGTAAAAGGCTGATACGTGTTTAATAGACGAATAAATACGAAAGCAACCACGACATACCAAACGCCCCAACTACTTCCCCAAACGTATCAGTGGAATGCTTTGTGGTGTTTTATTGAAAAATTTTTCATAATGCGCGAGATCAAAGGCCCAGTTTATGAAATTATGGGCTTTGATGTGAACTCCGCAATAACTATGCCGCGAATTAAATTGATGAGAGGAATTGTTCGCAGGTTTTGTACATTATCTATACATAAAACAATAGAACCTGGTGATATAATATATAAATCAGACGAGTTTGTTTGATCGCGCTTATCTCTGTGATGATTTTTTTCACTAATAGGAAGCTACATTACTATTGAGTGACTTTTTATACTAGGAAAATGTTTGTTTAGAAAAAACTTTTTCATGCGGGTGGGCTGCGGCAAAAGCTAGTAGGTACTTAATAAAAAGGCATGAGTAATAGAAGACAAATCAGTTTTTTTAGAATGATTCTCTGTCTGTTTCTTTCTTAGCATATGTCTTAAATCTACTGAACTGATTTTGTTATTCATGTAGTTTTTACGGTAGAATGTTTGTTCTCTGTTGTTTTTATTTTTCATTAAAGGCGTATATCGGTAAAAAAGGTAGCGTCATGTAAAGATATTTCCAATTAACTTTAAAACATGATTGAATTCTTCTACGCGGACGTTGCGTCGGACAGAAAGCCATAACTTAATATGAATACTCTTATTGTCAATTATAGTACTCAAATTTGATTTGGGACGTTCGGAGTTCGTTTTCCAAGTCAAACAATCTGTGTAGGTTTCTCTAATGAAATTTGAAAGTAACTTTCTAGACTGTTCCATTTGATGATGTAATTAGTGGACATTTTCAGAGTTAAAACCTAATGTCTGTGTGAAGAAGTTCTTTACCGCGTAGTTATCTTTAAGCCGTATAATATTTAAACTGTTCAGATTTAACACATCTAAAAAGAAATGCCCTGTATTGTATACTGTCGTGGTGCTGGGCCTCTTCTACTACTGAGTAGGATTAGGCCTTAGTCCACCACGCTGGCCTAGTGCGGATTGTCATACTTCACATACTCTGTAGATTCTTATAGTATTTCTGAGGTATGCAGGTTTCCTCACGGAGTTTTCCTTCATTTTTAAAGCAAGCAATAAAAGTAAATAAATGAATTATAATAAATTATTGATTTGTTGGGGTATGTGGTACATTAGGTGCCAGTTTCTTCTGCAATTCAAATTCAATTGTATTAAAAAATGTTTACGAAGTGCTGATATATACGATAAGCTACAAAAGGTTTAGTAAATATTAAATATCCTTTAATCGGCACCATAACATCTAAACAAAAGGCTGCATAAATATACAAAAAAATACATATACATAATCTGATCTAGGTCCTATTGGCACTGTTGTGTGACATATACCGTCTACATTAATTGAGTATTTGAGTGCTTACGTACCTACCTAAGTGGTAATCTCATAAGTAGTTAAATTTATTGTAAACTAGCGGACCCGACAGACTTCGTCCTGTCAAAAAGATTTGTAATATGACAGTTGTTTGTCCTATCTATTTTATTGTCGGGGCAAAAATTCTCCTGAACAGAACCTTCACCCTGGTGATAGGGCGTTGTGAATAAAAAATAATTATTAAATAAAACAGATATAAGCATTTAAAAGTAAGTAATCGCTTTATTGGTAACCATAATAATTATTAACAAAAATCAGTTTTATTTTCATTGTAGTGCTTTATGATATACAATATTTTTGTTTGATTCCCTGGCGCATAGACAAATAAATCTGATGGTTTTCCAACACGGGAACAGGCAACATACAATTGACCATGGGAGAAACATGGGTTTTCCAGATTAATACCACAAACACTTAATGATTGCCCCTGGGACTTGTTTATGGTCATAGCAAAAGCAAGCCGCACTGGAAACTGTAGTCTTTTAAATTGAAGTCGGGTCCGCGATATCACTATTGTTGAGTTTCAGAACGCGACATTACATTATTATATTTTGTGCTCCAACGCACACTGTTTTGATGTTAGGAACACACCTACATTGCTTAGACAACAGTGAACTTTATACAATAGCAATAAAGCTCAAATTGACTCTACGTATTAGTTAGAAAACGTTTGTATGGGATAAAGAAAAGGACTGTTTAGGGTTTTTCCGGCAATTATTTGATATTTTCTCGCCGTAAAAACCATGCTTGAGCTTCGACGAATATAAAAAAAAAAAAGAATTGGCCAAATTGGTCCAGGCGTTCTTGAGTTATGCGCTTACCAACACATTTAGCGATTCATTTTTATATTATAGATTATGTTTACCATCCAACCTGTGGCCAATAAATATTTTTTCTTTCTTTCACATATCCAATCCGAAATACAAACCCCATCTATTACTGAAACGTAACCAACAAACCTCTACACCGAAAAAGTTAATTGCCAAAATGCGTCAAAGCACAAAAGATAATAAATCAAAGGGGATAAATATTACAAGTATGACAATATGGTTACCAGACGAGGGTCGCGCCACCTGCAGCCCGTCTCAATAGGGTTATGTTTATTTTATGGTGAACCACCCTATGTAGGGTGCCGTGGGGCATTAGCGAATTGTTGACTTTTTAATTATGACGCCAATAAAATTATATTGCAAAATTAACAAATAAGTTGTTGCAGTAACTTTCAATTAATCACTCGATGATTAGTTTAGCAATTTAGTTGAAGAAACAAGTATCAGTTTTAAATTATATAAAAAAAAAAACATTGAAAAATATGTTTCATTTTCAAACCAGAGTTACTGTTTCAGTTCCCGCACTTAACAAGGCAGTCGCTTTGACATTAAATGTTATTTAAATTGACAGGTACCCCCCACCCCTAAACTCCCTCCAGAAAAGTGCAAAAGATGCAACGTTATCAACGAACAAACGATGTAAAAGAGACGCGCCGCCCCATGTTAGATACTATTGTTATAAATTTCTGTCTCTTGACGCTGGGGTCGGATTTAGACGTAGCAGGAAAAATATCATTTTTTTTTAAACGTGCACGGCAAAGTGGCCCCACTGCTTCTGGTGGTAAGTAGAATGTCGACTGACGAGAGATGATTACCCCTCGATAGTCGACACAATTATGCCGGCCAGTTGGAACCGGATATACGCACGCTGATCCGGGTACGCGACACACTTTCGTGCGCCACTATGGCGGGATTTTTCACTTTCTGTATAGTGGGGGCTATTCGGGTGGTTATAAAATACATCCTATCACCAGCAAAAAAAAGATTTTATCACTTTTACGAAATAAAGGCCCACTGGCTTAAAAATTATTTATTACTAAGTGTTGTTCAGTTTTTTTCGAAAAGGTAACTACTAAAGTTACTAAAATACCTAATCTGCTTAAATCTTCCAAAATTTTTCAATGGAGCAAATTACCGATATAAAAGGTAATCTTTTTGTTAATCTAGGACATGTCAATCCATGTGCTAAATTTCATCCATATCCATTTAATTGTTCTACGTTTAGTTCTAACAAACATACAAACATTATCACAAGTTTCGCATCCATAATCTTAGAACAACGCAAACGATAACAAAAGAAACACGACGGGAGAGGAGAACAGAAAGGAATCACGATGGAAAGTATAAAATAGGATATGATTTTTATATTTTTTATTAAAAAACAAAATAGGATTCAAACTCCTGTTCAAATGTTTATCTATGTTCGAGCCATCCAAGCGAGGACTAATAGACCCTAAGTAATCTAACCTCGTTGACATATTAAGCCTTATTGTGTCACTTATCCATAGTCCTTTAAAGACGGACCCTACTTACACAGTGCTACTTAGCATTAGACGTATCCGAGCGGATTCAAACTTAAAAAAGAAATAAAATCTACCATAGCATTTTTACCATCTCTAAATTCGCTCCTGTGAATGAAGAATGCCCGGTATTTAAATTAATCCGAGCGAAGGGTGAGGTGGCGCCCCTCTCTCTACCGCCCCATGCACTCTGCACCCTCCACTTGTTACAAACTTTGCCGATTTAATGCCGTTTTATAAATATTACCTGTGTTCTTATTGTTTTTCTGAAAGTGGTAAGGTCGGTACAGACCCTGTTATTGGTGTTATAATTGGATTGCAATGAGAAGAATTTGGAAATTCTGGGTATGGCGGAAGGTTTGAGATATCCCACAGCTGGGGAGCAAAATATTTATCATGATAAATAGCAATAATAACGACATAAAATCAATGATGACGTTGAAAGTGAAGAAAAAAATCTGGATAAAGAAGCCGTGCGGAATACCATAATCCGGACGAAACAGTGGCGAATGGTGACATTTTCCGAAAGAGAAACCGACAAAACATATAGGTAGTAATATGCAAAAATACGGTCTGCAAATGTTCTGATGATAAATTAGATTCTACATAAATTTTACACAAAAGAAGCCGTCGGGAATCAGGTTATAGCGACTCTTCGTCACTGACAAGTAACCTTACATAAAACGATTAAACTTTTAAGCTATTATTTTCCTCTTAATTAAAATGTACGCCAATTATAGAATTATCGGATTCACTCGAACTTGTGATCTCATCGAATGCTGTCTGTATAAATAACAAATTAATTTATATCGATTAGCATCGTTAGGAACTTTGTTACTTGGAACCGTGACTTTGCTCACCAGAAACGATACGTTTCCAGTATTTGAATAATAGACTAATGTTTATTCTAGATAATCCAGTAATTCTCAAGCGTTTGGATGTGTTTGTTTAGGTGATAGTTGTTACGCGCGGCTCCGCTCGTATGAATAATTCCCTAAATCATCATAACTTCCCGTAGCGTTATCTGTGACTTTAACAAAAAAAATTGCCTACAGGACCAAATTACTGGGATAAAGTTATCTATATTCTAATCTAGGATATAATCTATCCGCGTGCTAAATTTCATCCAAATCTGTTCAGTAGTCCCTTTGTTTACTTCAAACAATTTCACACACTTTCACATTTCTAATTTTTGTAATATAAGACAATATTAGCTTTTGTTCGCAACTCTGCTCGCGTGGGTCTTTATCGAAATCAAATCTAAGTTATGTGTTATTCTTGAGGGTCAATTCTCTCGCATTCGAATAAGAAAAAAATTGGTTTCGAACTTGTTTTCGAATGAAATTAGGGTTGGACTATTCTAAAAATCTCGGAACATTTCTAGACCGTTGAATGGTCAAAATATTTTCACTGCTGGAGACCCTTCGAAATGAAAATTCAAATGAACCGTATCAAACAACTAAATAATCATAGCACGTGCTATTTTTAAACATTCAGTATAGCTGAAAGAGGATGATTCCACCCCTCCAGTACAGAATTCCCTTTTTCAATTCCCCTTCCAAATATTTCGTACAAGACATGCTTCTGTTGGACTTGTGTAGTTTTTATAAGAACTGTTCTCATTTTGTTGACCAAAATGGACACAGCGGGAACAAAATAAACTTGGATTACTTAAAATCCGTTTATCCGATCTGATATTGGTGATTTCTTGGAATACATTATACATCTAAAGATACTTTTTAATATCATCATCATCATCAGCCGCATAAAGTCCATTGTAAGGCCTCCTCACTTTTTAAAATACATGGTTTATAAAAAAATA
>NC_051140.1:2715990-2764503 GCF_014839805.1 Manduca sexta
ACGCTGTGATTTTGCATTGTACTCGTCACCTTGAGGTATTGCATTAAATATATCATAATACAATAATGTCACTTAAGAAGTCTTACCTCCCTTCCTCAGCCCGGAGGCAATTCTAGTGCAACTCTGTCTTCACACTGAGTGCACGTCCATGTTTGGGAGACATTTGTCCCAGTTTACGCACATAGTAAAATGTGAAGATGCTACTTCCCAATTTGATGATTTTGTGTATCTCCTAAAGAAGACATCATTTTAATTTGCAACCAAAAATACTATTAGATAGACAATATAATAAGGAACGTTTTGGTAGTTTCAAAATTTCAAAAAGATCTAAATTAGTTTTTTTGAAGCAATTATTTGTAAATCATTTTCCCGCCGTAACTCCTGCGTCATAAATGTATGAAGAGACTGCTCGAAGTCGGGCCCTCACGAACTCCGAAACGTAGGCTTACCAACACGACAGAAAGTGAGACAATGCTCTTGAAATATGACATGAAGATTTCTTGTGTTTTACGAATGTTAGACATTTAATAAAACTAAACTGTTTTTCGAATTTTATCGCGCTTTTAATATTTTAGTACTCCCAACGTCCCCCCCCCCCCCGTGACCATGGAGGCTGCAAAGTCTTCGAAACGTCGGGAGAATAAATTCGAAAAATAGTTTAATTTTCATATGACATGAATCTTAAACAGTGATTGAATTTTGTAGCCCAGTCTAAATTCCCGGTGTTCTCATTTCTTGATTTTATTTACTTCGTTTACCAGACAACGAGACTAAACGTGATTTAAATATTAATAGTTAATTTCGGTTTATCCCATCGCTATGATTGTTTAACACTTTGCATTCAAAGACAGAAATAAATGCTGTTTTACGGAAAATTAGATAAGTAGCTGGCCAAATTCAAATCATCAATAGACATTAAATAATTAAAAATTGTGCGAAGTAAACTAAATCTCTAAGCGGCGATAGCCTAGTTGGGTGTGGTACGGACTGCCGAGAAGAATGTCCGCAGGTTCAAATCCCAAGGGCACACACCTCTGAGTTTTCTAAAATCATGTGTGTATTCTTTGTAAATTTATCGTTCGCTTTAATGGTAAAGGAAAACATCGTGAGGAAACCTGCACATCTGAGAAGTTCTCTATAGGAATTTCGAAGGTGTGTGAAGTCTACCAATCCGCACTAGGCCAGCGTGGTGGACTAAGGCCTAATCCCTCTCTGTAGTAGAGGAGGCCCGTGCTCAGCAGTGGGCAAGTATAAGGCAATACAGGGCTGATATTATTATTATTATAAAGTAAATCTATTTTATTTTTTACGTGTAGAGAACAAAATCAGACACGAGCACAAAATTTAAATGATTTTAATTGAATTTGTTCAGTCACTTATCAATCAAGTCGATATCATCTTAGAGTTGAATCTACGATTCTTTGTTTGGCGCCATTGACGTAATTCCTTTTTTAGGCAGTAAAATCTAACACGCAAATGATTACTAAAGATATGTTTTTTCCTCATGAATCAACCGCTTTCACTAAGCGGGGAATTTTATGCAGGTTTTCCCGAGTACATGCTTTGTGCAAACGAAGTCTCAGTACACAGTACATTGAGTCAATAATTTTAGAAAAACTGATTCACCATTTAAAACAAATTTAAATTGGCATTTATTGTATACTTCTAAGTTTTACATTAGCTAGCCTAGTTGGGTGAGAAATGGACTGCTGCGACGAATGGCCGCAGTTTCAAGCCCGAAACGCACCTTGGACTTTTATAAAGTTATGTGTGTATAGTTTGTGAATTTTCCTTTGTTTTATCTGTGAAGGAAAACATCGTTAGGGCAACAGACCTGCTTACCTGAGAAGTTCTTTATAAGAATTTTGAAGGTATGTGAAATTTGCCAATCCACACTAGTATGTCGTGGTGGACTAAGGTCTAATTCCTTGCAGTAGTGGAGGAGGGACATGCACAGCAGTGGACAGTAAATAATACAGGGTTCATTTTATATTAAGTATATATTACTTATATCAGTTTGACCTTCTTGATTGAGTGCCAGATTCTAACCCCGAAAGATAAATAAAAGGGGAACCATAATCGTTTCAAATTTTTATCAATATGAACATTTATAATCACATTTTCACATGCCTAAGTGAAAAATAACATAAGACCTTGTAATAGTGAGCTAGCGACATATCGACATAAAACAAATTTTACGGATTTTACCACGAAATTGTTTAATAATATAAAAATCCGTAAAATTATTTTCAAGATGCCATTTTCCAATTAACGTTGGCGTGAACTGACTCCGACAATACGCACTTCCAAAATAATTATAGCCGCATTGCTGAGCATTGGAGTAAAACTATTTTGCGGATTTTATTGCGATTTTTGATATTATCAACTAGCGACCCGCCCCGGCTTCGCACGGGTGCAATCTTTCTCCACTATTTAATGGATGTTATTATACATATAAACCTTGCTCTTGAATCACTCTATCTATTAAAAAAAAGGCATCAAAATCCGTTGCGTAGTTTTAAAGATTAAGGCACACATAAATAGGGACAGAGAAAGCGACTTTGTTTTATACTATGTAGTGATTTCTCCCCGTCTTTTCAAAGACTGCAGCATTCATGGTCACAGGGCGTATTGCGATGTTGGTCATCCGAAATATTACAATATCTACCCACATTTTACAATTATAAATTTATTTTTATTTTAGTTGTTGGCGGTCCGATCTACGCAGAATGAACTCGTGTCTTGAAATCTGGCTGATAGTTTTATTTCAATGTCTAACTTAAGAAATCATTACGCATTGCTAAGTTTTAATGAAAAACGATTGAAATATTACGTTTATTAAATCTCCGTCAGTATGAGTATGATGCGAAACATAATATACCAAGCAGTGGCGAAAATGAAATTTTTCAAAAGGTAAGTAACCTGAGGCGAAAAAAAATGCCTTAGTTAACACATCGCGGCTAATTTAACAGAAAACAAAAACTAAGACAAACATAAGTATACATACCTAAAAGGGAAGCCGGTAGGACTTGGGTTATATAGTCGTTTCGCCACTGATACGGACCTCTCTAAACCTTGAAATATGGCGTCACAAAGCTGAGGGGAGATAGAGTGATGTCACACGCGAGAGAGTATGGTAATTGTAGAGTTATCGAACTGTTCAGTATTCTTTTCATATTACGTCTTCAAGTTTATTTTTTAACAACTGTAATATAGCAGTGGCTAACAGTCTATATAACCCTACGATGTCCCTTTCTATACAATTTCTGTGGTATCTAATTATCATTAGAAAGATTTGCAGACAGCATTTACACGTATTGATACCTATATATTGTGTCGGGTTCCTTTAGAAAGAATTCACCTTTCGCCACTGCTGTATAGTGGACTTATTTTTTTATCTGGCACTCTAAGATGTCGTAGTTATAGTGCAATTAGCTACAACCTAAAGTTTTCCCTTACAAGTGGTTAGCCAGGAAGCTTCATTCGGCTAAGTTCGGAAGGTGTATTGATGAATTCAAAGGTGGTCCGAAAATATTTTTCTTTTTATAGAATATTTAAGTTATACCGGACTTTTACTTATACATAAAAGTGTTTATTACTAAAGGTATTTTAATCATCTTTTAATTCTACTTGCAGAAGCATAAACATGGTGTTATCTCTATGGAATTTTAAAACCCTTAGAAAAGGTCGGACGTTCGCGGGATAAGTTCGGACTACGTTCTAAAAACGATTCTACATCTTCTATAATTAAGTCCAAATCAAGTTAGAGGTCAGATCAGTGTTCAGAAGATCGAAATGCACGTTTTTTGTTATACACATAGCAAACGTCATGATTTTGATCCTAGCAAAAGTATATATTGCATAGAGGTCATAGTAAAAACAAGAACAAAACAGTTTCTTTTTTATAAAGATGTTAGTTTTTTACCAAACAATTATTATTTTTGATACGACTTTGTTTAAGTATTGTTTTGAGTCAATACTGCGATTCTCAGAATTCAATTATCGTAATCGGTTTAAAACGCGTTATTGTTTTCTTACATATGTTAGAAAACTAAGTTTTCCTCCTTAACGACATATTTAAAAAAACATCTTTTTGTATAAATGTTATTCCTGTATTTTGAGTCAACTAATTTATTACTAAAACATCTCAACATTTGTTCGTGATGTTGGCAAACAATAATCAAGTATGACAACATAACGGCATTAAAATTAGAAATATACCTATTTCGAAAAAGGAAAATCTATGAGAAACTACAGACGAACTAAACATCGCGCTAATCACTCGCCACTTAATGAGAGAAAGAGATAACATACGTAGAAGGGGATGGCTAGAGTCGTTATTATGATTACAATACAAACGATCGAATTTAATAAAAATCTTAAGACAACTCTTAAGTATTTCGACTTGTAATAAATCACTTACCCAAAACGATAAAAATAAATCCGTATACATTGTAAACAAATCACTTAGATATAAAACATTCACTCATAAAAGGACTAGACAAAAGGTGGAAAACAACTGTAATGCTAGTTTGTACAGCGTAGTATAAATATAAACATTAAAGTAAAAAAAGCGGTAAGTTATTATAGATTTGGGAAAACCACGAGCGATCGCGACGCGTCGGGTTGCCGTACTAAGCCGATATTTACCTTGGCCGGTGACGTCAGTGTCACTCCTCCACAGAAACGTAGCGTGGCCATCAGGAAATTGTTAAAGTACCTATTTATGTATTTGCAAAAACATTGCAAAAGCAATGGATATTTGCAAGCATGTTTTTTATTCTTATACTTACTGTCACGGCTATGTGACCACATTGAACCTGATGGTAAGTGGAGTGGGGTCCAATAGACTGATGATTATCCCTCGACAGTTGACACAATTGTGCCGGCCTGTTGGAACGGGATATACACATGCTGATCCCGGAACGCGACACATTTGATAATGATAAGAATATCGGATAGGACTAAATTGACTAATATAAAACTAAGTGACTACTAAACCAGCAATAAACGAGACAATATAATCTTTTAACATTCTAGGAAAATATAGTTTATTTTTTCTGAGAAAATTTACCACCAGTCAGCCGCCCGGTGAGATGAAACATGGAAGATCGCTGGGCAGAGTCTAACACCATATACTACCCTCAGGAGGCAACTCTTGTTCGCTCGGTCTCCACACCGAATGCATGCCCATGCACGAGGAGACATTTGTGCCCTAGGCACCTAGTTAAATGTGTATACCTTATGGTTGCCAATTCACACCGAGCCCTATGAGGGTTCGCGTACATTTTCTGACCTTCTCCCCTCCTTCCAACCTAAGGAAGTTCCTTCTCCGTCTCCTACATTTTCTTCCCCAGATATTCCCTCCTAACTTTCCTCGAGGTCCCTTCAGAAGCTGAGCCGGGGAATTCCAGTAACCCATTTGAAGGTTTCTCCTTACCAGGGGACGGTAAAGCCTTGACGGTATGCGGTGTTATGGGGTCTGTAACCGAAAAAAACACCATATACAATATGCAAGGCAATACAAACTAACACGTGGACATCTTCAGTACATAAACGCCTGTGGGTTTCTTCTGACAGAAAGTTTTTAGCTGTCGTCCGCAACTGTCATATCGTAGCGTGGTTCAGATGACAGGATCTGTGATATTCAGATATAAAATATTCCGTATTACTGATCCTATAATTATCTATGATTGGGAATCTAATTCCTAATATATTCTTATTATCACTCTATACACACACACACACTCTGTGTGAGTGTCTCATGCTCTTTGTTCCCGTGGCGTAGGCAAAGGCATAACTGGTGTACTCAGTTTTAACTGTGCGCATACTGTCCCACGATGCGATAGGGGGTGAGCCTATCGCCATATTGGACACAAATTTTGGGCTGCTAATGTGAACTAAAATGTAATATCACTTTGCTCAACCCGGAGATTGAATCAGATATCTCAGGACCGCAGTCGTACCGCAATACAATACGTCTTTCAAAATCCGTTAACTAAATAAAAATACGATGGTAGCCATTTGTAAAACGAATTCCACATATACGAGGAATGTGTTTCGTCCTGGCAACCCTTGCAATGACCGCGAAACGGGTTATGTTAGGTTACCACAACGTCTGATAACAGCTGGGGATCGGTAAAAAACATGAGATGTGTGTACGGTTGGGTATGTCCGACCACGTGTCATGCCGGATACCGCTAACACTATATGAAACCACATTATGTTTGTAATAATTATATCCCCACTACAACATTCATACTATGCTGTTAATAGTAAATGATTGGTATTGGTTTTGTTTTTTTCTCCTTTTTTTTTATAATTTCTCTTTTATAATCACACTTTTGTAACCATCAATGAGCTATTTACAATTTTGTGTATTTAAATACGAGCTATGTTTACCTTTAAGCTGGTTTTTAAGTTTGATATTATATTATTATTAAGTTATAACATAATGTGATAATGCGAAAATTGCTAATGGATCCAATAAAATAAATAAATACTATAAATATAGAACGTTTTGGATGATTGAATGTTTATTAGAATTGCTGAGCGGATTTGGATGAAATTTGAAACATAGGAAGACCAATCCTTTGATTTAAAGGCTGGTTTAACTTAGAAAAGTGGACAATGGGATTTTTGCTTCGTGAAAGAATATTTTATTTTTGTGCTAGGGGGCAAGCGAAGAAATTTCCGATACACTACATACTACATATTATAAAACAAAGTCTCCTCTTCTGTCTGTCTGTATGTTATCAATTTGCTCAAAATCTACTCAGTGGATTTTTATGAAATTTGGTATAAAGATAGTTTAAGACCCTGGAAAGGTTACTTTCTATCCCGGGAATATATATAGCGAGACTTTTATCCCGGAAAACGCCCTCACGCGAGCGAAGCCGCGAGCCAAAGTTAGTAGAAATATAAACGAATATTTATCTAGCCACATTTCAAATATTTTTTTAGTAAACACTCCTAAATTGTGTCGAATCAATATAAACTATAGGTATGCTATAAATAATTGATCGACAATACCGGTTAACTTATTTTTGGGCAGCTCAGGGATGTCCCCGGACAGTCGGCACAGAGATTTTAATAGTGGCATGGCAAAGTGACCGATTGCATCTCATGGTATGTGGAGAGGGGCCAATAAAATGTCGACTGACATCAGATGATTACCCTTCGACAGTCGACACAATTATGCCGCCCTGTTGGAACTGGATATACACAGGCTGATCCCAGAACGTGACATTTACATGGGTCATTATTGCAGGTTTTAACACCCTGTGTAAAGAAAGAAAGAAAGAAAGAAATATTTTATTTGGTTTTAGTTACATAAATATATAAATATATATATATATATTAAAAAAAAAATAAAAATAAAATAAGAACGAAATTAATACTTCATTAATACAAAAAAATAATAATCAACAGAGAGAAACCAAAACCAAAATGGATCCAGCTCAGCTTATTGCTACAGCGTTAATTGAAGCGCTGGTTTTCAGCTGAACCCAATACAGATTCCGTGTACGGTGGTGACTATGCGGGCGGATATAAAATATATCCTACCACCAGTAAACAGCAGCATTATTCATATTCTGAATACTACGTTGATTACTTCCAATTCAATGAATCGCCTGTACTTTTCTTAGATGACAGTTAAAAACAAATTACATGTTCTCCTTTCCTCTAACAATTTCCTCTAATCCCCCGGAAGTGTTGTTATACGTGTGTTCTGGATTACCCCACGTAAATAAATCAAATGGGTATTACTCTGAGTCTATCACTGCGTCACTACAATGACTTTGCATTTATTCTCAGCAGTTAAGTTGCTATTACATCCCCCGAGGCAATTCTTGAGCGCTCAGTCTTCGCACCGAATGCACGCTCATATACAGAAGACTTTCCGCGGCCCAGACTCACAGTCCAGTATGTATACCTCATGTTGTAACTACACATTGAGGTCTATGGGCGCTCGCGAATATTTTCAAGCCTTCTCCCCTCCGCCCATACTAAGAAGGTTCTTTTCCCTTCCCACACATTTCCCTTCCCCAAATAATCCCTTTCAACTCTCTTCCAGGGCCCAGCAGTCGCTAACACGGGGCATTTCAGTATTCTATTCGTAGTATTCCAATGGTGTCTTACGGGTTGCCATAATAAAAAATAAAGTTGCTATTACTGCAGCCATAGCCTAGTTGAGAGTGGAACAGACTGCCGAGACGAATGTCCGCAGGTACAAAACCAAGGACACACACCTCTGTCTTTTCTTAAGTTATGTGTGTATTTTTTGTGAATTATTGCTTGCTTTTACGGTGAAGGTAACATCGTGAGGACATCTGCATACGTGACAAGTTCCCGATAAGATTTTTGAAGGCATCTGTACCAATTTGCACTAGCTAGCGTGATGGACTAAGGCCTAATCCTTCCCAGCAGAGGAGGTCCATGCCCATCATTAGGACAGTATAATACAGAGCTGATATTATTTTAATTATTGTAATCTAGTTGCTGAGTTATTTGTCCTGATTCTTCAAAACTGTGGTCTGTTTTTGGAGTCGACAGGATAGTCGAAGTTGAATCTCTGCCTATCAAATCCAGAGGATAAATAATATCACAGCTGGCCAGCACTGGCGAAAGGTGAAATTTTCCGAAAGCGAACCCGACACAACATTGGTACTAATGAATGAATGCGGGCTGCAAATCGTTTTAATGAAAATTAAATTTTACATAAATTGCGTAAGGGAAGACGGAAGGAAACGAGTTAAAGATCCTTTGCCACTACTAGCATTGTATCCACTGGCGAGGTATAATCTCTCGTATTCGACCCTATCTGGACTCTATTCCGCTTACCATAAGGTGCAGTATCCGTTCTGCTGAGCTCGTGTAAAAATAAGGAAAAAGTATTGACATTAGAATCAAACATTTTTCGTTAGAACATAAATTAATCAGAGAAGTTGTAGCAAATAATAACATCTGCTAAGGGAAGTCCCGATACCCGGAAAATATATGGGGGGCAGTGGGGCGTGAGTTCTAAGTAAGCTGTGCCTCTTTGTTTGTTATAAACCCAAGTATAATATGAAAATAGCTTAGGTTTGTTGACATTTTATAAAAATGAAATATTATAGTTGTACGTTTTTATAATATAATGAGTGCTCCGGTGACGTAGATCTATTACGGTATGGCTGCAGTGCTGAGGTCTGGGGTTCGATCCCCGGGTTGAGCAAGTAATAAAAAGTTTTTCTATTCAGTGTCAGGCCGGAATCTGGAATTTGTGTGCGATGTGGCGCCAGCTCGCCCTTTATCACATCATGGGACGGAATACGCACAGCGGAAAGTGTCGGAAGATACCCCTTCCGGGATAAAAGACTTGACTGCCTGGACTGCCGAGGGGTAATCAACTCTCGTCAGTCGATATTCTATTGCATCCCACTCCACTTATCATCGCGTAAGTATAAAAAATCCAGCCGTAACAAATACCAATCCACAAATGTTTAAAAGTAGTTAGTGCATTTACCATAACTCGATCCAAATATCCTACGTGACCCATTTTTTCATTTGACGGCCTATGCTATAAAAAACTCTTGCTCTTTACACTGCAAGCTTCTATTAGATATTATAAACTACCTTATTGTTAAAAGCATAAGGAACAAAACGGCTTCGCGTGTTTCTCCATGCAGTAATTATGTAAGGTATTAAATTATTTGAGGCGTGCGCAATGTAAACTCTAGCGTTACGAATCATGTAAGTAAAAAAATAATCAATTTGCAGTGTTTTATATGTCTTTGTTTTAATAATAGGAACTGTTTTTTAAGAATGTTTTTTTCGCTTTAATGTTTTGGGTATAACAATAAATATAAAATTGAAAAAAATATGCTTATTATGCGAAGAAAAAACAGTACACAATTAAATTATTCTTCTTAGTTAGTGAAAGTCTGTTGTATTTTTTTGATTAGGTATTTAAGTTAACTGTAATTTAGATATATTTGTGTAATTTATATACTTGTAATAGGCATATATATCAGCCACTAATGATTTCTATGTCTTTAGGAATTTAATTTTGTTAATATATATATGCTGTTGGTGTACCATAGAAATAAATAATTATTTAATCAAGGGATACAGTTATGCAGCTGAAAGCCGTATTGATTTATTCATTTTAATTATATGTGATAGAGTCTCCTTACAGGCAGTTTTGTCTATACAGAATCGTTTAGAACGAGTCCAGTATTTTCAGAAAAGCTACGAAAATAGATTTATTATTGCATTTCATTTTAAAACTTAAGTCTACGACTGTGCCAGCGTGAAAACGTTTGCCTGAATCAATATTTTCCCAGGATAAAAATCCTATAGCACTTAGGAGTAATGTAGCTCTATTAGGAAAAAAATCATAATAGTTCTTGAGATTAGTGCGTTCAAAAATATATATAAACTGCTCAGCTTCCGAGCACTTAGGAGTAATGTAGCTCTATTAGGGTAAAAATCATAATTGGTTTAGTAGTTCCTGAGATTATAACGCGTTGAAACAAAAAAAAAAAATTAACAGTTTAGTTTTTTATACCAGTATACTGCCGTGCTAAGTTCAAAAGCGGTATCTCAAAAATTAAAACAAAATCTTGATATTTATGTCGGCAGATAGCTTAAAGAAATACCCATCCAATAAACTTACCTAAATAACGCTATCTTGTTTAGAACTTGTTAGAAAAAAAACCTTAAGAGTTTCTCTATCTCAGTTTTACTTACAAAATTATATTTACAAAAGTTCGATTATTTCGAAATAAGGTTTTCCTGACATTCAGCTTTTGTGCTTAGCACGGCAGTATAGATAATACCGAAAAGTGACTTACTCGGCATATCAACTCTGCCGTTATTCCACGTAGTTTTCAGTGCTTTCAGTGTACGTACCGACAGTGGGGTGACAGCACGTCGCCTGAGCCCCAAAAAGTTTTAACCGCGAGCTTTTTATATTAGTTTGCATCGCACGCGATAAAATTCAAGTTAAATACGAACTATTAAATTCACATTTTTGTTGTACGTATGATTTAAATTGTAAGTGACGATTGTAAAAATATAAATTATTAAAATTAAGTTATAGTACGTCATTTCGCGTCCTCTAGTGACGATGAAAATATTAGATACCCACAACTAGTCAAGCTCCTTGAGTCTTCTTCATCCGATGTCGTGAGCGTACTCCCTGAAGCACTGAGAGTATTCAGGCCATACTTGCGAATGAGTCCGTGGTATGTCATCTATATGGTGACAGAAATAGATACTGCTGGTTTTTATAATATCATTCTTCTCCCTTATTAATTTATGAATTTTATAAACAGGAGGACTTAGTTCCTTTGTTCTATTTATCATAGTTTGCCGGATGTTTCTGCAACATAGTGACATCAATACATCTACGGAGGAAAATAAAATTAAAATAAAGAATATCTTTTTCACAAATCTTTTCAGAGAGGGGGCGAACCGTACTACCGTCCAGGGTCTCGTGCTTAGACGCGGGACTTCGCTATGGCAATGTGAGGACCTTTGTATTTTACACACTTTCTATATCAACGCATTTTAACGTTTATTACGAATAATTAAAATCTTCGACTCTTTTTTTTATCTCTGGCCAGCCTCGGCAAAGGACAAAGATCTGCCGTCCTAAAACTCGCGTTGGTGAAGGCCTCCACTGGATCTATTGAGATCTGAATTATACCAAATACAAGAAGGTGATTGATACACTAAAATTGATATCTTTAATGAAAATATTCGAATAGATTGCTTGCACAATGTCAGCATAGGGAAAGATATATGATTTCATTTACAAACACAATGTTAAATTGACCCTGTATAAGAACGTTTTAGTATGTAATGTTCTTTGAATAATTCTCTAACAAAACGCCTAGTAACTGAATTCTTAGAATATTGTCACCAAGTCTTTGTCTCGTGACGTCACGGACAGCTGACGACTTCCCTAGGGAACGGCACAGCTTATTAAACTAAGGTTCGTTGAACTTAGGTTAGTCCATGTCTGTGTAAGTTTTCTAATAGCAAAGTTTTTTTTGCTGTAGGATATATGCATTTGATCACAAGGAATAAAATACGCCATAATGGCTTACGTGAGTCGAGTTCTTCAGCCTGTGTATATTCAATTGACAGGCATAATTGTGTCGACTGGCGAGGGATGACCATCTCTCACTAACTTTATTTGGACTCTGTTTCTTTCATCAGATCCAATGGGGTCGCTTTGTCTGTATATACAAAAGGTACTGAACAAGTCTGTCACCTTAGTGATTTTCACTAAATTCCCACATCATCATCAGCCACATAAAGTCCACTGTTTAACATAGGCGTCCCCCAAAGATTTCCAGACGAACTTGTCGAAAGCGGCCTGCATCCAACGCGTTCCTGCGATTTTATCTTAAAAGTAATATAATCTGGATATCTTTCTTTCGCATAAATAATTAAAAAAGAGTCGAAGGTGGTTCGACAATCAGATTAGTAACTGTGAATTTAACTTTAGTAGAGTCAGTGCACAATATTTTCATAACGCATTTGAAAAAATTGATATTATTTTCGCAAACAGTGGCCTGTCGCTTTTTCTTTACTTACCTTTTATCGGGAAGGGACTGTTTCATTCCATACAAACAATTGCTATTTTCTTATCAGACAAAAATATTTTCGCTCTAAAAGTATTAAGGAGGCTATGTTTAAATTTACATTAATTTGCCAGGGTTAAGATGAAGGACGCCTAATTAAACTACTCATGTATATCGAGGTCACAATATGCCCTTGGTTTGCTTGTGGGCCATCTACAGGGTTATACATTTATTGATTTCTAACTTTGGTTAAAACTTATCATAGCTCTTTGATCTCTATTCCTTTGGAAATATTTTCTATTACAGCAGATACCGGTGGTAAGCCTCTCATAATATGTTAGAGTTTGCCTGAGTAGGTATCACCGCAATGTTTATCTCTGCCGCCAAGCAGCTGTATAGTCACTGTTGTGTTCCAGTTTGAAGAACGTTGTAGCCAGTGTAACTACTGGACATAATAAGACTTATCTCATGTCTTATAATGGTGAGCGCAGTGGAATACCAAACAATACTTTGTAATTCAAGGTATTGGATGGTGTTTACTGTTTATGGGCGGTCGTATCGCTTACCATCAGGCGAACGGCAAGCTCGTCTCGCCATTTAAAGAAATAAAAAATAACTCCGTTTTCCCATATGAACAGATATGGGGCCCATAGCCAAGATGTCTACAATTTTTAAAGCTTATAGAAAACAGTATAGTCTACCGATAAGTCTGCTGCTAGGATACATTATTCTCATACACAAGGTTAGTTTTAACAACTCGGTCGAGTTTCTCATTCCTTCATAATTTGCCGTAGTACTGAATGAATTATTTAGATCATTATCCTCCGAAAATAAATGTCATCAAAATTCTTAATCTATGTAAGTGTTGTCAAACTTAATTCTAATTTGCCCATTCCCATGATCATTCCTAAGATATTTAAAAAACTCTTCCAACATTTCGAAGACTGCAAGCCTCCGTGGTGACGGAGTCCGCCCCATGACTTCATCGCGTTGCGAAATAGTTTTATTACAATGTCTAACATTCGCGTAAACTATAGAAATCATTCTTCAGATATCAATCTGTCGTTCATGTCAGTGAGGCATATCTTTGTAATCCATTTGATAACAAACTATAGAATAATTGTTTAATTTCCATAATACCATTATGTGACCCAGATCGTGTACATCCAGGTCAAACTAATCATAGATAAATGATTCACTATTGAACTGTATCGGCTGTATTTGTATTTTCAACTCTACTAGCTTTATAAACGATTAACTATGCGTTGCTCATGGCTTCGCTCGTGAGAAATTTCCCAGAATAAAAATCTCACTGTGTAGGTACTTTTAGGATGAAAATTTATCTTTGTAGCAAATTTCATCCATATCTGTTCAGAGGGTTTTGCGTTTAATCTTGATATTTTAAGATTTTCTAAAACATTCGTTAGTGAGACTTAAGTATAGTACGATTAATTTATTAATCTGGTAGTAATTAATCGTTGGTGGTCCTAAAACTAATTATACAGGGTAATTTAAATATTGCATTAACAAATTAAACCACATACTCGACTTTACTTTTACTAAAATTGTGCAAAAAACGAATACTTTTATGAAAAATCCCAGTCTTACTTATCTGATCATTTTGGAGTGAATGAAGTGGCGTATGCGTGTGTATTTTTAATTGAAAGTGTGATGTTACTACTGCGACGAATTGAAATTCTCTTAGTGTAGTAGTAGTGTAAAATAAAGTTATATTTTATTGATATTCATTTTGTTCGAAAGAAACATTTCATTTTACAGCTGTAGTCCGAGTAAATTATTGTAAAGTGTTATTTTCAAGAAGATAAGTATGTGGTTTCATTCAGTAACGGTGAATATCAAACTGACCTTTAGTAGGTTTACAGGTTTTGTTTTTTATAAAAGTCGTAATATGCCATCAGGATCAAACTCTTTCAGCCGTAGAGGAGGCTTGTTTCCAGAAATGGGTCAGTTAAATACATTGATCATTAAAATGTTTTCTGTCCATAATCAGGTCTAGGTCTTGCCCATCATTGGACCTTATGTAGATTAGTAAATCATCAGTGAGCCCGAGCAACATGTTCGGAAGCTTCGGAAAACCTTCACAAGTATCTGCCTGGATGCTGCTAGCAGTCAACCAAGTTGCTATGGTAAGTATTTCATACTACGAAAATCTAATTGTGTTGTGATGATACAGTTCACAATTACGATATTGAATACTGATTAGAGACTATCGAAAATTAACTGTATTCTAACATAAAAATAGTAATTTTATTCTCAAACGCGATACAATAAAATATGTTTGTTGAATAATGATTAATTTACGATAGTTCGAAAACAATATTTAAAATTTTAAAATTTTTGGTTGAATCACTTTTGCACTATTTTAAGTGGTAACTTTAGGGCCTTAGGGGCCGTTTAAGTATTACATAACACAATTTGGGGGTAGGGGGAGGGGGGTTTGGACTCAAAAATCTTTAAAAGTTGCGTTACGTAATACTTGAACGGGCCCTTAGGGGGCTCGCTTCTTTTTTATTCCGCACAGAGATTCGCGTCGGTTTTTTGCTTTCATGTCGGTTAAAGGACCCACTGATTATTTTAAAGCATAGTTTATACCTCAAACTGATTTCATAAACAGCAGCACTAGAGTTTCTTGCCCGTCCTTCTCTGTTGAGAACTGCTTTCCGAACTGGTGGTAGAGTTAATATTGACGGAATCTAAGTAATGTATAACATTATATTATTAAATATATTATTTCATTTGTTTTCAGGTTGCTTCTATAATAACATTTGCGGTTGGATTGTGGATGATAGCATCACCAAATTCCTTGTCATATATTATAGACGCCATTGGAATTACTCTCATATGGGTAAAGTATACACCATTTATTTAGTATTACGGCACGACTGTAGTGCCGAAGTCTCGGGTTCGACCCCGGGATGGGCAGAGTGTTATTGAGTATTTGAACTCAATATTATGTTGGACTTTGGAATTTGTGTTCGATAAGGCGACAGTACGGCTGGTCCACCAGCTCAAAGTCGCTCAGCGAGCTATGGAACGTGCTATGCTCGGAGTTTCTCTGAAGGATAAACTTCGTAACGAGGTCATTCGTCAGAGAACCAATGTCACCGACATAGCACACAGGATTAGCAAACTGAAGTGGCAGTGGGCAGGGCATATCTGTCGAAGAACCGATAACCGATGGGGTAAACGAGTTCTTGAGTGGAGACTACGGCTCGGCAAACGTAGTGTAGGACGCCCTCCAGCTAGGTAGAGTGACGATCTGCGAAAGGTCGCTGGTAAGAACTGGATGCGACAGGCCGAAGACAGGGTAAAATGGCGTATATTGGAGGAGGCCTATGTCCAGCAGTGGACAAAGATATAGGCTGATGATGATGATGATGATGATGATGTTCGATAAGGCGATAGGCTTGCCTTTTATCATATGGGACGGAATACGCACGCTGGAAACTGTGTGCACCTCTTGCATCTGCCCATCTCTTCGGGTATAAAAGGCGTGAGTGTTTATGTAAAATTTTTTGAACCCCAATTATTTTTTTGTATTTAATAACGATTCTTGCTATACTATTTAAATTAGTATTATTATTAACCGAATTCAAAAAAGGAAGTTTTTAATTGGAGATGTTTTCTTAAATCTTTGTAAGTCTGATTTATTTTTTAATACACAAAACAAAACAAACGTAACTTAATTTGACCCAAAAAGCCGATTCAAGTAAACAAGACCTTTAGCATGCGAGACTGCGTTTAGTTCGATAGTGCTTTGTTTGTTTCTGTCGTCAGTCAACAGCGTGCAAACATTGTTGCATTCAGTTTCGAAGGACATCGTATACAGGGTAATTACTGGACATTAGAGATGAGTGCAGTGCAGTGCATTATAGCCCTTAAGATCGTTATATGTAGGGTAATTTTGGATATTGCATTAATAAATGAAACCACATACTCGTCTTTATCTCTGCTAATAATGTGCCCAAAAATCATCCATGAATAATGAACATTTTCACAAAAAATCCCTGTTTGGGTGATGGAAAGTATAATGTTGCCGCTGCGAAAAATTCTCTTAAAGTAGTAGTAGTGGGATTAAAGTAGTAGTAGTAGGGTGTGTAAAATTAAAATTACTTTTTATTGATATTTACTTTGTTCGAAACTTACACTTTTTTATTTTACATATTATTTCCGATTATAATAATATCAGCCCTGTATTATATACTTGCCCACTGCTGAGCACGGGCCTCCTCTACTACTGAGAGGGATTAGGCCTTAGTCCACCACGCTGGCCTAGTGCGGATTGGTAGACTTCACACACCTTCGAAATTCCTATAGAGAACCTTTCAGATGTGCAGGTTTCCTCACGATGTTTTCCTTCACCGTTAAAGCGAACGATAAATTCACAAAGAATACACACATGATTTTTTAGAAAAGTCAGAGGTGTGTGCCCTTGGGATTTGAACCTGCGGACATTCGTCTCGGCAGTCCGTTCCACACCCAACTAGGCTATCGCCGCTTTTATTTTTATTTCCGACTAGCTTCCGCTCGCATCTTCGCCCGCGTGGATTTCGGACTTCAAAAATGGAGCCGGTCGCGAACGTTCGAGAATGTTCGTTTTACGAAGCTATTCGCTAGGTGATTCGCTAGCCTCTAGGTGCCAAGCAAGCCGCCTGCCTGTGCGTTCGCGACCTTATATATATACAAAACAATCCTTATAGCATGATTCAGTATTCACGCATGATGGCTTATTATTTCATGTATAACTTTGGTGTTTCTATACCGATTTCTATGATTTTTTTTTATGGAATATTTAATAATGTTAACTTTTTTAATTAGGGATGACTTAGAGTGTTATAAACGTAAAAGTAGACAAATATAATGAGAAAGCTTCGAACTGCTAAGCTATCGGGAGTTACACGTGTTATTGTGAGTCAACCATAAAAGATAGACATATGCTGTCGTGGGATATTTTTTACATAATTTTAAGGAGAACATTTCCGTCATACATGATTTCTTTGTAGCTTAACCATTAAAGTTTCACACGCGACGGAAGCTTAAAAAATGGAGTAACTTCTCCCGTTTTCCCAACATTTCCCTTCACTGCTCTGCTCCTATTAATTGTAGCGTGATGAAAAGTATACTATAACCAGCACAGGAGTATGACAAATAATTGTACAATGTTTCGTTAAAATCCGTCGAGTAGTTTTGTTTCTATAACGGTTATACAGACAGACAGACAAAAATTTTACTAATTGCATTTTTGGCATCAGTATCGATCCCTAATCACCCCCTGATAGTTATTTTGGAAATATATTTCATGTATAGAATTGACCTCTCTACAGATTTATTATAAGTATAGAAGAAGATAGAAGATAGATAGATTATTTACAAGATAAATATGTGGTTTCATTTAGTAACGCAATGTCAAAATGACCATGTATATTGGTGGTGGCAGGATATTTATATCCACAAGGATAGCGACCAATATCTCGGTGTCAAGAAATAGACGGTGTGATACCCCGTGCTTCGGCACGCAACGCCGTTGCTCTTGCGCCTGATCTCCCTCCGGTCATGTTGGATTGCAGTCTCATCGGATTATGTGAGTGAAGGAACAGAGTGTGTACCTGCGTATGGCGCACACACTTGTGCACTATAATATCTTATGCGTACCTGGTTGATCCCCGATGCGATTGGCCGCCATGGCCGACATTGGGTCAGGAGTAAATCAATATTTTTTTAATCAATGTCAATATTAATCTGTAGTATTTATTTAATTTATGAATGGCTTTATCACGGGAAAATATCAAGCGGTATTTTTATCCCGGAAAAACTATTTCACGTCGGAGCCGCGGGACTATGCTATTCAGCATAAAAAGATCTTGCGATGCGGTTAAAATCTACTTAAAAATTCAATACAATATTTAAGTGACTGCCATATCACGAACGGTTGGAATAACCGAATAAATATCATAACTAGCGGCACGCTATGTGAATTATTGAAACGGCTTGGATAGGGGTTGTCTGTGCCAACTGACACGCAGCTCGCGACTGTGAGTGAGGCCACACGATGCGTTAACGCTGCGGTGCGGCGTCGCACCATAATGAATACGAGGTGTAGGGTGCCACATAGGTCGCGCGGCACAGCAGCGCAACGCTGTTCATTGCGGTATGCCGCAGCGCCGCAACATAAATGGCTCAAGTGTCTAGGGTCACTTAAGTCTGTTAACTGACTGTGACTGCTTCGGTGACATAGATGTACTGCATGCGCGGCACGACAGCGCTCTGAGTGTTTGTGTTCAAATCCCGAGTCGAGCAAAGAGATATTTGAGTTTTTCTGCTCGGTATTAGCCTGGAGTCTGAAATTTGTGCCCAATATGGCGATAGGCTCGCCCCCTATCACACCATAGGATGGAACACACTTGGCGAAAAATGGGTGCCCTGGTTGCGCCTCTGTATAGCTCTTCGGGTATAAATCCGTGATGTGTGTTAATGTCTGTTAACAACATTTGTGCGAAAGAAACTGTAATACTGCGGTAGCGGCACGATGTCGCTACGGCGCCGCGGCGCATTGCCCCTTCTCGCCTTGTCTCGCAAATCGCAAATGCGGCGACATAACGCGTCGTGTGACATTGTAATTTATATGTAGTAGACATAGCGGCACCCCTTCGTCAACACATCATGTGGCATCGCTCTGATGTAACGAGGATTCAAATCCGAAGCTAAGATTTTGGCTAAAGTAATAATTTATGTGCATAATTTTGTAATTGCTTAGATTGATAGATGGTTTTTTTGGCATGTTGGATGTTTATGGGTGGGGATGATTTATAAGTGATAACCGTTAGGGGTCTCATTTGCTAATTTTCTTCTTTCTAAAATAAAGGACAGTTTGAGTATAATGTCCATCAATGTGATCTTTGCTTAATCGATTGTTTTGCAGGACAATACTAGACTTCTTTGTTTTTGCATCAATTAATGAGTTATAAAAAGGTTACAACTTTAGTGGATAGGATAGCGTTAAAGCGTTAAAGCATCATATTTTCCGATAATCCGGTAATTCCCGGTTATAAACATAACGACCCGGTTAACCGGGTCACGTTCGTGCCGCGAGGTGACATGCACCGCACTATTTACAGATAATATCGTATACAATACGCTAATATGCGAGGGCTTTGTACTATATATACCAGAAAATAAACATAATTATTTCTAATGTTTACGCTAATGTTAGCCATTGAAATAAAACTATTTTCCTGATTTACCGCGGTTTTTTTATATTATAACTAGTTGACCCGACGGACGTTGTCCCGTCTTAATTATGAATTTGTGCGCGCATTCTGTCAATCGCTGACAGTTATTTCAAACAATTGACAGTTATATAAAATTAATATTTTCGTTAAGTTTTCTTAAACTTTCTAAATTTCCGTGCAATTTTTTGTATTTCTTCTTTCATAAGATCCTTCTCCTGACAATAACAGTGACAACAAAAAATATAATTAAAAATATAAAAAATATAGTGAAATCGGTCCAGCCGTTCACGCGTGATAGCGTGATCAAGGGAAATAGGGATTCATTTTTATATATATAGATTTGATACTGACGCTGTGAACTCATTTTACGTAGATTAGACCGTCAAAAAAAAGTTTTGAATAACTGTAAAGTATAGGTAGATATTATAGTAACTGACTTCGGACGACTAATATTTACCTCAGCCCCCCTCGTGACCATGACGGCTGCAATCTTTGAAACATCGCGAAAAAATTATAATATAAAAAACTGCTATAAAATCAGAGAAAATAAACAGTATTTATTTATTTAAGAACCTCCTACGAAGGATACGCGGCATATAATAAATACAATGTCGTAGCATTTGTACAATTAGCAATGTGACCTGCCTCTTCAATTATAGGAGACCACAGCATGCAAATTTATATATTAGTACAGCGGCAAAATAATATTTGTTACTAATATTATTTAGATATATAAGTAGAAACTTAAAACAGACAAAAAGGATAAAACATAGCATCTTATGTTATAACATGTGGATGTGAATGTGATTAATTATAATTATTTATTGTGAGTACGCAATAATTGCAGGTCTTGTTTCCTGTATTTAGGAATGTCCGTGATGTCAAGGTCATGTATAAAACAGATATTCGATTTAATTTATAGTGCAAAGGTACCATAATTCATACAGCCAGAACGTGCTCAAAATTCCTATTGTTTAAAGTGATTTGTGTAAAAAATGTTGTATTATGTTTATTTCAATAGACGTATGCGCTGTTGATAGGTGTCTTGTAAGCCTATGTTACCTACACTATGAACTGTTGCATTCTGGGATCCCCTAATCCTGTTTTAAAAAGGCCTGCATAGTTATGTCGACTAGCGAAGGATAACCATGCCTTGACAATCGACATTACATCAGAACTCCACTCCGTTTACAATCAGATGCCGTGCGGTCGATTTGCCGTGGTATTTTAAAAAAATAATAGTGAAGTTGTTGTAAGTAATTGGTATATAATATGTTCTGAGTTATTTTTAAAATTAAGTAAAAAGATGTGTTATTGACACGAGTGTTTATTTCAGAGTAAATATGTATCTAGGCAAACAACAAAAACAATCACATTCAAATATTTACAAAAATAGAACACATAAAAAAATAATAGTCACAACAAAGGTTACTTTCTACAACAGAAGTGTCAGATGTTTTGCTCTGTTTATAGGCACTCTTGCCCCCTTCAGCTCTGACGGTGCAGCTTGGCGTCGGGCTGGTCTTCCTCGCCATGTTCAGCTTCTTCATCTCGTTCATGGGGTTTTATGGAGCGATTTCGAGGTCGCAGTTCCTGCTTTTCATGGTACTCATTTCTTTTGCTTGTGGTAGGGCATGTTCTATATCCTCTCGGATAGCGAGCACCGTACACAAGGTGTTAAAACCCGCCACCGTGGCCTCCAAAAGTTTGTCGCGTTCCGGTATTTGCCTGTGTGTATCCGGTTCTAACTGGCCGGCATAATTGTGTTGACTGTCAAGGGGTAATCATATCCCGTCAACCGACATTTCATTGGACCTCACTTCACTTACCATCAGATGCAGTGGGGTAATCTTCCGTGCTTGCATAGAAAGTACTGACCGTTAAATGTATGCAGCGTGGATTTTAAAAAATAGACAGATAAAGCAAGATATATTGTTAAACTATTGAACTTTTAGAAAACAAATCAGGTAGCTGTTTTTATTTTTCGGAGAAAATGCAATAAAAAAATAGTCTCATAAATTCTATTCTAATGCCAGTCCTAGCTTATATTATAATTTCGAAGGCTAAGTAGACTTCATATTTATTTTCTTTTTTCTACTCCTTTGTTGGGAATGTATATCCAACTGACCTTAAATTGTGTTTTATTTACAGTATGCGACATTGAATATGCTGGTTCTTCTCTTGGAGTGCGCTCTGCTCTTCTATTTCTCTTCAAACTTAGTCGAGGTAATGTTAATCCTTATATTATAAGAGAAAGATTTGATTGTTGAAGTTTGTAATAGATGAACTTAGAAATTACCTAGTTAGGCTATGTGAAAAGCCCTAGAAATTTTAGCATGAAGATTAAGTATCATTGAATGAAACTATTTTACGAATTTCCTTTTTTTACATTCTTATACTCAAAAATATTAATGCATATAAAAATATTAAAATAATGAATCACCCTTCGATGGCGGGGCCACGACCCAGGTCATCGGCGGTTAGGAATTCAAAGTGAGGAATCTCCTAACAATGCGCGCCGTGTCCAGCAATACTGCCTTCTGCATTTGGCCTCTGACCTAATCAGATTCATTTCTTTGATTAGTGATTAGTGCAGGTGTTAAGTGATTAGTAGCAAACACGTGTGGACACCAATTGATTAGTGCGAGTGTATAGTAACCTGCGTAGTGTAGTGATTAGATGCGTTTTCTATTTCTTGCAAGTAGACTGCGAGTAGCCATGTCCCGTGCGCTTCCCGTTCCCTCTCTTGTAGCGTGCTTACCACTAAACACGTCTGGACAGCAGTGTTTAATGTTAAGCATGTAGCGTTGATTGCAAGCGCGCTTTTTTAGGTTCGTCCATACTTGCGGGCCGACGGCTGACAATTGAATTTACTTAACACTGCTACTAAACAGTATTGGACCCTTCACACTAGTCGCACTACATAGCTGCACTAATCAGTCGCGATTACTAATCACCTGCACGCGCCCTAATTAATGTGAAAACAGGCCTTAACGTTAACTCAGTCCCTACACTAGGCACTGTATTTATTGTAGGCGACCATTACATTCCAAGCTTACCCGTTAAATGATATGAAACATCAATGGAAACTTTATCCACAAATCAAGTGCCGCGTTCCTTTGCGTTTCAGAAAGGGCAGCGCGAAGGCGACCAGTGGACGCACACACTCCGACTCACGTTCAAATGCTGCGAATTAAATGTGTAAGTAACCATTATTCTGTTTGTAGAATTTTGATTTTAAAGTCATTGTAGCAAGCGAAATTACTGGCATTATGAGAATTGATTGATTTCCTTCTTAACGAATTGTGACCACGGCGGCCAATCTTAACGGAGATCAGCCACGTAGGAAGTATTATAGTGCACAAGTGTGTGCAATACACAAGCACTCTCTGTTCCTTCACTCTCAAAGTCCGGTGCGACGGCAATCCTACATGACCGGAGAGAGATCAGGCGCAGGACTAACGGCTTTACGTGCTTTCTGAGGCACGGGGGTATCACCGCCAACTTCCTGAATCTGAGCTGTAACTGAGAATTTTAGTGCAATGAAAAAATTATGAGATTTAGGCCCATATTAATAGATGCAACTCAACTTCGCTCTCAAGTGCAATAGCTGAGATGCTGTCAAGTTAACATCAGCTGAGAGGTCGTCGTTATTTAATAACCAGATGTCAATATCTCAAATAAAGTTTTTTTTTTTAATATTTATTTAAGGAGCTTGGTCAAAAATAAAGTTATAGCATGAGAGATATTTTGACAGCTGAGTTTTGTTTTTTTAGCTGCGGCTATTCAGCTAAAACAACCTTTTATTTGTTTTATCTGTATTTAACAATATCAATTCCATCTCAAAAGTTCATCCTCTATTTTTTTAATGCCCTTACTGCACCTGATTGTAAGTGTATTAGGGTAGAGACTTACGAGAGATGATTATTCCTCGTCTGTTGACACAATTTTGCCGGCCTGTTCGAGACCGGATATACATAAATTGATCCAGGATCGTTTTATATTTAGCTAAGATGTTACATACTTTTCAAACACACATCACGCTTTTATCGCTGAAGAAGTAGGCAGGGGTGTAACTAGGGCACTCACTTTCGCCCCAGAGTTCCGTCCAACGATATGATGGGGTCGAGTCTATCGCCAAGGTACAAACTCCAGACTTCAAGCTGATGCTGAGCAGAAAAACCCAATATAAGTTTGCCCGACCCGGCATTCGAACCCGGGACATCAAAGTGAAGTTGTACCGCACCCACCAAGACATTTTTAATTAAATATTCATACGTCACAGAACACAGCAGGATGTGCAGATCCCGTGGTCTTGTTGCGGTGTGGTGGGATACCCTAACAACTGCACCTCCTCAACAGTCTTTCAGGACGTAAGTCAACATACCATAATTAACTCCATTTAGTTCTTTTTTGATGTTGTATAATATTGTTTAATTCTTAGTAATATTATTTATATCAGTGGGCCTATTCTGTCAACGAGGATGAATCCGTTTTTTTCAATTACGGGCGTCCTAATCGATAGTGCCGGATTTATATTTTTATGATTGTAGGCCGTTATTTCCGCCGCCCCATGTAGGTAAGTTTATGTATGTAGTTATCTAAAATACTTAATAATTTTCCATTTTTTTGTATTATGAAAGCCACTAAAGTTAAATAAATGAATGATTAATTAAATCGAGTGAGCGTCCTCTGAAAACTGCCGCCCATAGGCCGCGGCCTGTACGGCCTATTTACAAATCCAGGACTGTTAATCGAAGGACATCTCTGATGGCAGTATAGGTAATTTGTAGGGGATTTTTTCACTCTTTTGCTTTACGGATCAGTTATCCTTCAATTAGACCGTCCATAATTGCAAACCCCCGTAGGTGGAATATGGCCGCCTGATTATACTTAAGTTATTTTTGTACATACCGGACAAATATTTTTCAATTAGTTAATTCCTAATCTCACTAGTCCATTTTGATGAGATTTTATCAATTTGGTATAAAATTTGTCAATTAACTTTGATAGAATTTCGTAATTATTACTTTACATACGTTAATTGACGTCAAAGCATGGCTGTAATTTTAGCAATGATCGCTTTAAGAAAATGTCGTATTTTTTACCTTCATAATTGCGGAACGATCTGTTCATGTTTATCTTTGTAAATGATATATGAAAATCGCTTCTTTCGTATAATAGCGATTAGGTTGAAGCAAGTTTCGGTTGTATGGAAACGAAATATCGACAGATCGACGCACCAATTATTAACGTCTGCGCAGCGCCTTATCGTTTCAGCCTGGAGTTCATAATATTTCCCTATTCCCAGGACTGTTATACCACCTTTTCAACTTGGTGGAGTCGCTATCAGACTGCAATATATGCTTCGCTGGCGGTGTTCCACAGCATACTATCTTCCTGCTCACTCTTGCGCAGATCCAGCAGTGCGTCTCGCTTGCACAGCTAGCACACGGAGCACCGTAATGACGGTGGTATGGTGAAACTTTTTTTTAAGAAATGGAAGTAATTTTATATAACATAATTTTGAACTCCTAAATATTTATGCCTAAGCAAAATGCGTTAGCAAAAGTGTTTTATTAATTATTCATGCGTTGTTTTTTGCTTGCCCGCTCTTTATATGCAATTTTTTTTATAATTTTTTGTGCGCTCAATGTCGGCCCATTAAAGCACCATCACTCATCACATCAAATACTAAGGCACTGCACATCAAAAACACAAAAAAAAAAACTTGAAAATCTAATCCATTACTTTGGCCTCTGCAGTCCCATTTCATCATGTTGCCAGCTGTTAAACCTCATTTATTTTCACTATTTCGCACCATTAAGCTGCGTATGTTTGCCTACATGTTCCCTCATTATTATAATTCTGGGTCCTACAAGTAGAGCGTGAAGAACCAATTAGACGACATACTTTTATTCCTTGCTAGTTGTCATTTTCCTAGACCTTCATTTTATGACAGACCTATCACCGGTATTTTCTTTCATTTCACTCAACACCAGCATTGAAGTCACTTTGTCGACTCCTTAATAAAAAGACCCTTGTCAATTTAATTTCACTATGATGGGTGCTGAAATAGCCAGTTTTTTCCAGCTCCAACTCCAAAGCCCAGATGGCAGAAGTCCAGGGTGTCGCCCAGCGCTGAGTCGGGCGACGGAGTCCTCATGTTGGTGCTCGGCCGCGGCAGGCTGGGCTGGGTGGACAAAACTTGAAGCTTTGAAGAAGTTACTTCAATAAATTAATACACGAATTTAACTAGAACAGCGTTTCCCAAAGTATAGGTCGAAGGAATATTGAGTAACCTTTGAAACAGACTGCCACTAACGTTAAAGGTAACTAATTTGATGCTTAATCTTGAATTGCATTGAATGCTCTTGAAATTTGATAAAAATAGGTAATAAAAGTGCAGTCACAAACGTATGTGAACTAATTCAAAATTTTAATTAGCGTTAAACTTTTGTATACGTATCAACAAAGGTTTTTTATTTATTAAAATAAACTTTCGATGGTTACTGTATTTTAGATAAAGAAGAATGAATATATAGTTTTGAATTTAACTAGTTTTGTAGTTAGTTGTACATCACTTTCCTTGAAATAACCCTTTTTGTATTTAATTAAAGTATTAGATACAGAATGATTTTTTGTTGTTTGAAGAGTCCGTCATTCATGTATGGCTCTCTTTTGCATTTGGGAGGTAAGACGCATTTGTAAATGTTTTGTTAGATTGCGAGCTACCTAACTTCGGGAACCACTGTTCTAGAAAGCTCTTTTTACGTAAAATGCTCAATTGAATAAAGATTTTGTAATAAATTGTTGATTCCCTGGATTCTGTAGTTTACTTTGGTCTTGGTAATTCGCTGAGATTGAAATCATTGTTAATTTTAAGCAGTAGCGTAGCTTGCCTCAGACGGGCCCTATATCTTAATTGGCGGGCTCTCAAGGCAGTGCGAATTTTTGGGCGCCCGCTTAGTTGAATGTAGGTATGGGCCAAGAGGAGCCCCAAACTTCGGCGGCCTCGTATCATCGAGCCGGCTGATACGGGGGCAGCAACGCCCCTGATCTTAAGGCTATATACGTATAATGATTTATACGTGTATAGCTTTAAGATCATCTTATATAGTAACCCCTCGCTGCTCAAGTATGAGTTGGATTCTGTGAGTTTTTGTAAACTTTTATTTAAGTTGCAATGTTTGTATGTATGTATGTTTGGGTAAATGAAAATGAATTTTAAAGCAGTTATCTTTAACCAATTGAGATGAAATTTTGCATTCAAATTAGTTTGGATGATATACATGGTTAGCTAAGTAACGTCATTCTAAATCCAATATGGCTGACTAGTTGTTTTTTCGTTTGATTAGAGGCCTGGCATATCTATACTCTTTGAATATTATTACGTAATAAACTTGAGAAGTTCTTTATAGGAATTTTGAGGATGTGTGAAGTCTATCAATCCGTACTAGGCCAGCGTGGATTAAAACCTAATTCCTCCCAGTAGTAGAGGAGGCCCGTGCCTAACATTGGAACAGTATACAATACAGGGCTGTTATTATACTATTAATAAACATAAGACCGATTCATCCAACTAGAGTATACAATTTCTAGTACAAGGCATACTTTTCACACTAATGACATCGACCCTCGGAACGATTCAAGTTCCTGGTACAAAGGGCCGTATCGCAAATGCGTTAACCCTCAATCGGTCAGGTCACGATTTGCATGTCGATCGTAATTGGGTCATGGGAGCCATCGATTTTTATTTTACCTTCAATGGTGGCGTGGACGCATTATTAATTATTCTTTATTTTTATATACTCATGTCTCAAATCTACCCTTATGGTGTGCGGTACGACTATGATTTGAGGTCTTGGGTTCGGATACTAGGTCGGACACAGTGATAATTAGGGTTTTCTGCTTGATGTAGATGTAGCTCAGTATCAGTCTAGAATTAGTGCCCGGTATGGCGCTAGGCTCGCCCCCATTACACTATGGCGGAACACACACTGCGAAAAGTGATCTGGTTGCGCCTCTGTTTACCTCTTCGTGGATAAGACGTGATGTATTTTTCTATGTCTAAAAACCTCCTTCGAACTAAGACAATGAGAATACCTATGTACATGTTTAATATTTAATACTAGCTTTTGCCTGCGGGTCTGCCTGACGGAAACAGTTTTTACGGGATAAACATTTACCCGCGATAAAAATTTGCCTAAAAGCACTTAGAAGTAGCTTCCTATAAGTAAAAAAAATGTTAAAGACGGTTTAGTAGTTCCTGAGATTGGCACGTTGAAGAAACTCATTAACTTTATATAATAGTATATATTTATTTAATATTTAAACACCTTTATCTTAGTATTCAGTTCATATCCTCTGTTTTCTTCTAGAATTTTTGTTAGCTCTAATACTCTTGTGGCTTCGTATGAATTCCTTGGCTTTTTCGCCTGAAAATTAAAATGGCACGAAATAATTTCCATATACCATCAAGCATACACATTACCTTTCTATTAAACGCAGTCTTAAAGTATCCGAAATAAAAAACTTTATAAAAAAAATAATAAATAACCAAGTACTGCCAACATTGACAAAGTGATTGAACTACACACACCACGCAATATGGCCGCAGCGAGTTAAGACGCTCCCCAAGTTACGGAGGGAATATGCAAAGATATATGAATATAAAAAAACATTTTTTTTAACTATATTCCCTACTAAGTGGCTATAGCCTAGTTGCTTGTGGAACTGACTGCCAAGACGAATGCCCGCAGGTTCAAATCCCAAGGGCACACACCTTTGACTTTCTAAAAAAATATGTGTGTATTCTTTGTGAATTATCGCTCGCGTTAACGGTGAAGGAAAACATCGTGAAGAAACCTGCATACCTGAGAAGTTCTCTACAGGAATTTCGAGGGTGTGTGAAGTCTACCAATCCGCGCTAAGCTTGCGTGGTGGACTAAGGCCTAATCCCTCTCAGTAGTAAAGGAGGCCCGTGCCCAACAGTGGGACAGCATATAATACAGGGCTGATGATGATGTTGATGATGATATTCCTTACTAAAATGTCTATTAATAATGTTGTTTGCAAAATGTTATGTACTGTGTACATTGATTTAGGCAATGTACGGAATGCACACAGTTATATGTATACCAAATTTCCTGGTCTTCTCCCCTCCTATCCTAAAATAGTTCCTTGTCCTTCCGACACACCTTCTTCCCAACTATTCCCTCCCAACTTTCCTCCAGGGCCCTGCAGTCGTTAAGCAAGGGGATTCCAGTATACCGTTCGTAGGTTCCTCCGTGTGGATTGCGGGTCCGAAACCCAAAAAAGAAACTATTTCATGGAAGTACAAAATAAAATGTAACCTGGTGAGTCTTCTTCTCTGGTTTCTGGAATACTTTCTTAAACACCCTCTCCAGTCCGAAGTACATGATCTCTACGAGGCTGATGAAGCTTGCGCCCAGAAACAGACCAGCAGCTCCCCAAACGATACTGGAAATTTAGATTACTCTATTTTTTGGCTTTAATAATATTATATTCGGAATAAAAAAACTATGTAGTTGTTGGATTTTATCGCGGTTTTATATTATAATTTTCTCCCGACATTTCGAAGACTGCAGCCTTGACAGTCGGGGTGGACTGAGGTGTAGGCAATCGGCATTTTTTAAAATTTAATTATTGTAAAATATAGGTAGATATTGTAACTTTGACAACAGTAGCGTCTCTGCCTACATCTTTGGCAATAAAAGGCGTGAGTATATGTTATTTTTACACACTCAACATAAATTTTGACGATGAGAAATGCCTTACCGACCAAATCCTGGAAGTGGAACACAATCTCCCTGGTATACCTGCTCCGAGGCGCCTGGATAGTGTACCGCCCGGAGCCTCTAGTCGCGAATATACCTTGGTCCCTAGATAAACACACATCACACGTTGAAAACAAAAGTATTCAAAATTTGACGGTATTGAGTTAGAGCCACATTCGAAATCGCAAAAGGTCACGTAGGGTATCACTAGATGTCACAAGTGTCTCTTCATACTTTTAAGTTTTATGTTTGTTCGTTAAACATAAACTGACACTAGTCCAGTTCGTGTCCAGTCGTCAGCGACAATTAATGTCGCTCTAACTCAATACCGTCAAATTTCGTATAATGACACTTTTGTTTTCAACGTGCGACATACTCAACAACCATAAAAAACTCTGTTCATGTGAATAGGAGATATATCGCAGACCTAGATAGATACATCCATTAAATTTAGAACAACTCTCTTTTTGTTTTCGGGGTCAAAAAGCAAGTCATGTCGGCGAAATTATATTGTACACAACATCAGACCATTATTATCTTATTTAAACGAACTTTTGCTCGTGGCTTCGCCCGAGTGAAGAAGTTTTCCGGGATAAAAGTCCCGCTATATATTTTCCCGGGATAGAAAGTAGCCTATAATGTTTCCAGAGTCTTAAACTATCTCCATACCACATTTCGTAGAAATCCATTAAGTAGATTTTGAGAAAATCCCTAACATACAGAAAGACAGAATAGGGGACTTTGTTTTATAATATGTATAGATGAATTCTAAGATAGAGGTCTTCAACTCCTCATATTTTTTTTGATACCATATGGTGTCTTTAATGGCGATTTCCCTGAAGACGATATCAAGGCACTGAGGGTTGCAGACGCAGCGCACTCCTGCAATGCTCGCCAGCTGCTGAGAGTACTTCGCTAGGCAGGACATGCCGGCCGGAGAGCAAGCAGGACCTTCTGGAATAACCACAAACGTTTCCGATTTAAATGTTAGAAAAACTGGTAAAAATACTTTTGAAGCCACTATTTATTTCAACATATAATCGATCGACAGACTAAGATAGAAAGAAGAAGAAGAAAGAAAGAAAATGTTTTATAGCAGTGTCTTGCAAAAAACAATGTTAACTGCTTGCTGTTGAGTCTTAGTATAGATTTTTTTCAACCATACACGGCAAAGTGACCCTAATACACCTTATTGATGGTAAGCGAAGTGGCGGCCAGGTATCGACTGACGAGAGATGATTCCCCTCACCAATCGATACAATTATGCCGGCCTTTTCGAAACCGGATGTATACAGGTTGATCTCGAAATGGCATATATTTACATGGGTGACTATGGCCGGTTTTCCACCTTATGAACGATGGTTGCTATCCTGGCGGATATAAATATCTTACTACCACATTTAAATACTATTTTCAGTCAATTAAAGTAAAATTACCTTCATAAAAGTAATAGAATGGGCGACAGCTACACAGTCTGATAGAAAGCTGGCTTCGGCAAGAGTATCTGCATGAGTTAGTGCTGTATACCTGGAATAGTGTGACAGATTAGTTCGTTAGTTAATGTATAGTTTCGTTAATTCACTGTCCCAGTACATGTTAGAAAATATGATGAAGAAAATAATAGAAATTTCATGTCCACACCGCGGTAAATTTGTGGCCATCATCATTTGTGAGGTGGGTAATGGGGAATAAATTGACGGTTTCCCATCCATTTGAATGGTAAAAATATTGTGTAAGATAAAGAAATCTTGTAGTCAATTGTAGCTCTAGAATTATGATTGCTTCACATCATAGCTTGCAGGTGCATTTCTGTCAGTAAAGAATGTAGACAGAGAAAAAGTAAGGAAGTACAGGAGAGAGACAGGTATTATGTTATGATCATCAGCCCTTGACAGTCCAATTATAGCTCCCCATAATAAAAATCCAGATCAACTTGTTAGAAGAGGCCTGGATCCAGTGAGATCCTACGCCCTTTATCAGGTTGTCCCCAAGTATTTCTCTTCACAGTTTTTTAATCTACAGAGCCGTCTTTATTTTGAGAAATCGAGATATTGATATCCAATCATGATATTCAATATCTCGATATTGGTCTGGCCAACCAACTTTAAACTTAAACATTTGAGCCTAAACCATTTGCTTTCATTGACTGTATAATTTTGTAACAACTGACACATTTTAGGATCGGATCATTTTTTTTTTAATGTAACTGCATTGACTACTGTGAAGAACATAATGAATTTACTAAATTGAATTGTCAATTAATAGTTAATTAATAAAGCGCCTACTAACATTCAAATAATGGTTTGCAGAAAACTGATTAGTATTACAATTCGTAAGATACAATTGATATATTTGTAGTATAATCATTTTGTATTAGGCCTAATTATGATTAATCATGCAATTTTACTTGAAGTTAAGTAAATAATAAAATAGAGATGTTGCAGTATTGACTTCTGAGTGTATTTAAAATATAGATCTTGACAATTACTCGTGTTTTCTTATTCATCGGTTCGTCGTTGTAAAGACAGCCGCGTCTCTGAGGAGAAAGTTCTCTCACGCCTTTCCCGCAGCCGGACTCCATGACGCTCAGGTCTGTGAACCGGCTCAGGGTCAGGTACACCCTGGAGGCTGGAGTCGTGATGTCCATTACGTCATACGGGGAATGGATATAGAACTAGAAAAAAATAGATACCTATCAAAATAAATGAAATTACGTTAGTAACAAATACACTGGTACATCTAGACCGTCTCCCTCTCTCTCTCTAACAGGCGTAATTCAATAAATAAGCCTAAGTAAATAATTCCAAACACAATATAAAAACCAGTTTCCAATTATGATAAGTTAGAAAAATGTGGACTGATTAACAATATTTTGTCTGCGTAAAGTTAGTTTCCTGTATAACAACTGATATTTGAAACAATTTTACAATTAAAGAAAAAAAGACTGAAAGCAATCCGTTAGTAAGGAAGGTTGCAGACAACAAGGACCAGTGGAAGGGAACAAGGCTATTGAAAAAGTAAACGCTATGAATGCAGTCGAAACTTACATTGGTCACGTTGACAATCTCGAACATTATGTAGCAGACTTGCGAGGAGTAATGGCACACGATGGGCGAGGAGTGGGACACATTTGAATCTGCCTTCCTGTAAATTTAAACAGTTGACATTATTTGGAGCCAACTTGTCTTATAATCAAGTGTAGTAGGGCTAATTTGCTGAACACGTATTAAAAAAGAACTTATGCCGGCAGACGAACAAATTATTTACCTGATAGTAAGTCATTGTGAATTCCAAGAGCGCAATCACTCTGCCTTTCTTCCTTTCTTTCCTCTAAGGCTGGCTGAGCATGCATGATTCTTCTGATGCAGATTTTAACAAGAGATCACTTAACATCAGGTAAACCATTGAAATTAAACTAATTTTCGGATTCTATCGCGGATAATATTTTATTTAATTATTTTTTTTGATGAGAAATCATTATGCAAATCAGGTTAACCATTTGGTAAATTGTCAACTCATATTCAGGAACAATTCGAAATACTAACCCAATAGTGACGTCATAGTTAGCGAGGGAGTTAGTGACGTAGCAAGCGCCCGCTTCCGTCATCACGGGAGTCCACGTGAAGTTCTGCGCCTTCAGGTCTTCCGACACGATCGTCTTAATTTGGACTTCAGGCATCACCTGCGAGGTACGACAATGACTGTTAAAAATGTTAAAGACCAACAACACATCTCCTGGCACAGTAGACTCACTACACAGGAGCGACTTAGATCGGTCCATATGCATGTTTTGCCATACTAACTCAACAGTAACTCAGGGTTTAAATTTTCTGTGGTGATCATCTCGATTTTACAGCTGTTAATGAGCTGTAATAAAGAATAAATGTATCTTAGTTAATTATCTTGTTTCCCGTTTTGCTATGAAGAGACGTGGAAAATTAATTTCCGGCTCCTCCTTATTTTAGTTTGCATAGAGATTGGTTGAGCTTTAACACTCGGTGTCATAAAAGTCATAAATTTTGCTTGAAGGAGTTTCAGGGGCAAGAATATAGCTTGATCAAATACTAAATTAAGAATCTCCTGTACTTCAGTGGTTGCTAAAATGATTCCGGTGTGTCTACTCAATATTCAAGGACTGACGTCGAAACGATTTATTGGAATAAGCCACCACGGCAGGGATTTGCCATAATTGATAAATATCCTTATGTAGGCTACTTGTTTTTAAAAACTATGGTATTACTCACATCAACTGCAACCTGATGAAGGTCTACATCCAGCTGCACATCATCTTTGAACTCGTTGTATCCTTCTAGATGTAGCAGGTCGGAGTTGGCAACCACGTTTATGAATCTGCTATAATATTGGTATCTCCCATCTTCTGGTGAAACGTTCCAGTACTTCTTGATCACTAGAGGCAGCTTCCCAGGTTCTACTCGGTTCTGAAAATCATTGGCGTCACTTCACTACGATCTTAGATATGTTTATAAATTATAGTTCTCTTTTTTATCTATCTTTGATTGGCACAAGAGCAAGTAAGTAGCGGCGATAGCCTAGTTGGGTGTGGAACGGACTGCCAAGACGAATGTCCGCAGGTTCAAATCCCAAGGGCACACACCTCTGACTTTTCTAAAATCATGTGTGTATTCTTTGTGAATTTATTGTTCGCTTTAACGGTGAAGGAAAACATCGTGAGGAAACCTGCACATCTGTGAATTTCTATATAGGAATTTCAAAGGTGTGTGAAGTCTACCAATCCGCACTAGGCCAGCGTGGTGGACTAAGGCCTAATCCCTCTCAGTAGTAGAGAAGGCCCGTTGTTTAATTTTTATTAGTTCATTATTTGGAAGCGCGGACAGATTCGGCCAAATTAATTTACACACAACACAACACACATAAATATATATATAGTATGTATTCGAATATAAAATCTTTTCGGTGGGGGTAAAAGAAACTGTCAAATATTATTAAAAAAAAAAGAAGAATGACATGATTATTGAAGAAAAAACTACTATCGGAGTCGGCAAAGAGAATTATAATTTATAAATCGGAACAAAAAGGGGCTCCCCGGGAGCATATGCATTAAGAAAAAGGAAATTGGGGTGAGTTTGTTTAGCTATATATTAGTATGTATGTATAAGACCACACAGGATCGAGAAGTCCGCACGTTGGCCGAAGAAAAATTTATGTATTACCATCTATTACATAACACCCGTGCTCAGCAGTGGGCAAGTATATAATACAGGGCTGATATTATTATTATTATTATAAGTAAGTCACCTCGTGTTAAATGATCGTTGGTGTAAAAGGGCATTAAAATTCCAGAAGAATCAAAACTTAAAAGAAAATGAATAAGGTTTAGGGAGGGTCTTCTCCCCTAATCTCTATTTCTTGGTTGTTTGGCCGTGAATTTGAGTTCATTGAGCTGGAGGTTCTTTCACTCTGGGGCTTTACGGCTAGAGTGAACAAGTATTTTATAGATAATATCAACGTAGTCTTTATCACAATTTCTGCCAGTTTACAAATTATTGTCACTTATCTGTCTGGTAAGAAAACCATAATACGTTAATGAATTATTCCACTACGAAGAATATTACCTTAACTATCGTTCAAGAGTAGGAGGACAGGAGAGAAGAGAAAAATGTTTCTCCATAAAAAACATATAACTATGTTAATTCTAGTTGCTGTTAACAAATTGGTATTGAAACTGCACCTCGATACAAGCCGTGATAGCAGGCACGCTGTACTGCCAGGTCCTGAAGTTCTTCTCTAGGGTAACAACCGTCGGGTTCTCGTTGTACCGCTGCCACTGATCTCTGGTTACTCCTACGGCCCCAATTATCGCTACCATCGTCAATCCGAACCAAAGTAACCTGAGAAAATTCTTCTGCATTATAGTATTTAGGAAAGGTCGTATTCCAGAGTCCAGACCTTATAATAATAGCACAGTTAGTAGGGATATTTAGATTCTCTGTGATTTCGGACAGGCGGAGTCCTTGTCATTAGGCGAGGAACTTGTCTTGGTTGTTTCATCATTGCGCATGATGGCAAATAATTTTAAGCCCACATCTCATATGAAGTAGAGAAGCTCTACAGTGGATTGGCCATGGATTGAAATGACAATTCACTTACTGCATCGTGGCGACGCGCCATTGCAGTAGCAAAATATGGTGACTCAAATGGAAAAAAAAAGAAAAATTCTTCATGCAATAGAAAGATTATAATTTGAACATTCTTAATACTTGATAGTCACCTTTCAAACCAATATCTGCCAGGCTGAGCAATGTGTTGAAACCCATGAATGGTAGTCCTGAGACAGAAGTCTCTGCCCAAATTGACCGAGGTTTTCCAAGTCCATTTTCCCAATTTCTTGATGAATGAGTCTTTCTGTCTATACCCGTAGCCGATGTACATAATTTATATTATATCTGAAAGAAATAATATCATGTAATACTCTTTTTTATCTAATTCAAACAATACAAATCTTTGTTATTACTTATTTGGTAAATTGGTTACGAGCCTGTCTGATACCAAACTCCTTTGAGAGTCCAACTAAACTGTAAAAAAGCTGTCCTTTAATGTTAATTGGCACACCCATAAACACTAAAGAGAATTAAGGATGGCCTGCTAGTTTTTCAAGGAAAGGAATGAAGAATTATGTAGGGCAGGACCTTTTCGGGCTTCCGGAAATTTCATATAAAAAACTGTTGAGGTGGTGTAGTTGTAACGCGTACACGGTACAAGTACGGTTACCGCGCTGAGGTCCTGGGTCCGAATTCCGCGTCGGGCCAGTGATAATTATGACTGAGTTTTTCCATCTTAACAATAACTCAGTCGCAGCTCGGAGTCAGGAAGTTGGCGGTGTGATGTCCCTTAAGATTGGCCGTCATGTCCCAAAAGATGAATTTATTTGATTCATTTTTACAATATAGTTTTAAAACAGAATCTTGAAGTATCTACCTTAAATACACAATATACTTACCCACTATCGCTTGTCAGAAATAAACAAAGTGAAATACCACAAACACCTGCATAACCTCATAACTCCCAAATAATTGTTTTGAATCGAAACAATAGGTACTTGCGTGAGCACAGCACGTATTACATTATTAAAACAATTTACGTTAAAGCTATTTTATGTAGTTGATAAAACGATTGTTCGGTTATGAAACAGCTTTGTTCCGCGGCACGGCCTAACGATGAAAATAAAACATTATGTTGTGTCAGTCCATGTAGTTGTATTATAACAAATAAATTGCAAGCAATACTCGACAGTGAATGCAACACTATCTCACAACAAATAGGTACTTTTTCTATACAGGTAGTAAATTAATGATACAATATCCATAGCAAAAAAATAAACTACCAAAGTTAAGATAACATATTATATTGTAGAGATATGTTGTATATTTATTTTTTTCTACAAGTTTTATATTCGAGTACATAGATAGCAGTGGCGAAGCTTACATTCAGCCCGATTTTTACCGGCTTCCCTTTTAAGTTTATTAATTTTTTTCTTCATCGATCCGAACATTCACTGTATTCAACTGATTTGAACTGATATCCATTCAAACAGACTTTAGTATGGTCAATATTGACGGCTTGTGGTTGAGTACAGAGCGGCGCTCATGTTATAAAAATTGGAGTCAAAGTGTAAACCTATATTTGAATAAAAAATATTAGTCAAATAAATAAAATTATTTGTTGTTCAAGTGAATAAATAGTGACGTTTTGGTTGCTATTTTGGTTCAGACTTTGAATATACGTTAATGTTTCTTAGTTTTTGTTTTGTGTCAATTTCGCTGCGATATGTCAACTATGGATTTTTTTTTGCGTCGGGTTACCATTTTATTTTTTTTACCTTTGCCACTGATAGATGGTTTCTAATATGGTTAGTGCGCGGTTTCGCTCAGGAAACTTAAGGATGAAATGAAGAGTTAACCTTCTTTGTTTTACCTTTTTTCTGGTGCTTTGTTATTTTTATCAAATCATTAACCACATATTTTTATAAAACATATATTTATTGCACACAAAATGATATTGATAAATAATACATATTTTAATAAATTTATATAACAATGGTGTACTTTGTACAGATACCAAAATAATCAAAAGGATTTCAAAGAACTTATACAAAATCATACAATGAATAAATATATAGCATCAATTATATGTAAAATGATTGATTATGATTTTTTGTTTAAATGACTTATGCATACTTAGATAGTTAGAATAGTAAATAGTTAGCTTGTTTCAGAAATTCCTCTAAGGGACAGCACAGGTCAATGGATCTTTTACGGTTCCAGCTGATACCAGAATGGGCGTCGCTGCCCAAATCAGTGCAAAACGGTACGCCACTTGGCACAGCAGCTATAGAATTTGATATGAGGAATACCAGAGGTCCATTATCAGTTATCACCACCTAAAAAAAATGAATTGAATAATTTGTAAATAGTTTATAGCTCAGGTGAATGGCCTTGAACGAGATTGCCACTACTACTTTAAGAGAATTCGTCGCAGCGATCACACTTTCAGTCAGAAATACACTCACACACGCCATATTCGCATTAAAGTAATGATGAAAAGATTAGAAAATTGAAACTGGAATTCTTGTAGAAAATATTTTCATAGATGTTTGTCACAATGTCAGCAGAGGTGTGAAGACGAGTATGTGATTTTGTTTATTAACGAAATGTCGACATGACTCTGTACTTAGATTACATTTCTATTTTTATTCAGGATCTGACCGGCTGCCAGCCCTCATCCATTACTGAGAAGATTTGTCCGCTTATTCATTTATCTTAAGTGCTGACTCGGTGCTGCCCACCGTTCTGAGCTCCAGGATTCGAAACCTGGGACGTGATATTGGTTTTTTTGCTTTGTATCAAACCGGAGTCTGGAATTTGTCCCCGATACGGCGATGGGCGTCATCATGGGACGGAACATGTGGCGATCTACGCTTCGGAAATGAAGGCATGATATTGTGTGTTAGTGACTAGAGCAAAGGCATATTAAATAGACGCTACTCACCTTGTAGAAGTACTGGGGAACTGGACACACGTTTGAGCCCAAAAACGTGACCAGGTACAAGGCCCGGGAACTGCCCAAGCTCGCGGGTAGCGTGAGAACACCAATAGTGCCGGAGTACACCGTCAATGAATTCTGGCCCTGGTTTACGTAGTTTTGCACTCCCTGGAACATACGTCAATTCCTTATTAACCCACGACACAAAAAGAAGGGTTATAAGTTAAAGATCTGTCTGTGGTAACATAACTTCCAAACGAAAACGCAATTAGGGTAGCTGTTGGGGACTGTATTAAAACTTCCACGGATTTGTTCACTGGTTTATTTTCGAATCTGCTTATCTCGTACCAATTTTCTTATTCTGCCTCGAACTACAAACTACGCATACAATCGCCCGACTTATATATTAGTTTAGGAGGCACTATAACGCACGGGTGTGCCTCCTACGCACTTTTCGGCCATTGGCCCGCCGTTTTTCCCTCGTTGGCGCGTCCGTCGCTCTGATTGGCCGTAGGGTTCTGGTGGGCGGGGCGTCGTTCCACGATGCGCCGGCGCCGGGTCCCTCGTCGAGCGCGTGCAGTGCGCGCCTCAGTCGCGCGGCGACCGCCGTCCCGCGACGTTGCTCCTCTGGATGCGGCGTTGACGGGTCGCTCGCTGAGCGTGCGGCGCGCGGGCTTCAGTCCCGCTGCGTCCGCCGTCCCGTAACGTCGCTCCTTAGGCAGCGTCGTCGACGGGCCTCAGTGTCACGGCGGCCGCGAAGTCGTCGTGTCGCTAACAGTAGCGTTTGAAGATTATCAGCTCATCTCCTACTTTCATAGGCCAGATTGATTTAAGTGTATTGTTACTTGGAGGGTATTTTCAAGACACGATAATTTTGAGGTGATGCTTCAACGTCAAGTAGTCGACGAGATACCCAACTCCTCAGCAACTTCCATCAGATATAGCATGTTTGGGCTTGTAAGAAACGAGAGCAAGCCCCATAATGGAGAAAATAGTAATTTAAAAATATTGAAATATTTATTTTAACAATCCTTGACCCAAAAACTCCCGGAGAAATAAAAATAAAATGTATCTCTTTGTTTAATTTTATCATTAGTACAGTCAGCCACAAAAGTATGTGAACGAATTAAAGACTTTAAAAAGTAAAGTACACATACATTTCAATTGAAATTATTTTTTTCTTTGTATTAAATAATGTAGACGCTTCGAAGTTTATATTAATCACCAAAACGATGGCCATAAAAGTTTAAAGGCGATTTTTACAGCTACTTGAGTGGCTGACTGTACATAAATAGTTCCAATTAATCACCAACATGTGCGAAAGCAAGTACTTACTTGTTGCAAACTCTCCAAGCTCTCAGTGACAGATTTCCATTGGGGAGCCAAGTTGACATAATGAGTAGTGACCGATTGCTCGGCTACAGTGGCGAAGTAAAAGGGATTCGCTAAATAGCACGGCTCGAGGTTCTGTGAAGAATTTTTTATTATTAACTTGCTTTTCTAAAAAAAATATATTTTCCCCTACATTAAAATTTTACAGAACTGAAATAAAACTATTTTCAAGTTTTATAATGAATTTTTTTCCGATGCTTTGAAGACTTTGCAGCCTTCATGAAGACCGTGGTCACGGAGTTGACTTTACTGCACTGCCAGTTCTAAGATGACTGAGTGCCTCGATGGCTTAGTTGTATTGCGTGTGTAGTACGACTTCCCCTCTTAGCTGTCGGATTCGGAACCCATGCGCGAGAGCACATCTTTTTATGTGTGTGTGTCAGTTGCGAATGGTGATATTTTCGAAAGAAAACTCGACACAACATATAAGTACTACTATGAATAAACGCGGACTACAAATCTTTATCATTAAAATTAGATTTTCAGTACGAAAAAAGCCGGCGGGAATCGGATTATATGGACCTCTTTAGTTAGTATCTACCCAGGCGGAATTTCACATATAAGAAACCGCCTCCTCCTTGCGTCGTTCTCCTGTTCTGAGGGTCGTGACCACGTCTCACCAGCTCTCACGCCATTGATCCCGTCTATTGGCCATCTGTATTGCGTCATATACAGATAAATCTAGTGTGATGCGGATCTGATCGGACCATCGCATTGGGTTGCGTCCACGTGCTCTTTTGCCCTCTACTTTGAGAGACCTACCATTAGTAAATACATTACTTACATCATCGCGTAGGTAGACATCTGCAAGTTCTGTGCCGAAAAGTTCTATGAACCTTGCCTTCTGTGCAACTAGTGAGGTCAATACATTAAACAAAGCGCTTAATATATACAACACTATGCCAAGCAGACCTTCCACTGAAATTAATCAAAAACAAATGTTTGTAACATCTTGATAATTTTGCTTAAAAAACACAAAATGATACGATGAATACGTGTCATGTTATGATAACAAATTATACTTTATTAGCGTTTGCTCGAGGCTCCGTTTGCGAGAAGGTTTTCGGGAAAAAAACCTGCTTGTATTTTGCTATAGGACTCAAGATAATGTAGCTTCCTATTAGTGAAAAAAATTGTAAATCGGTTCAGTAGTTCCAGAGATTAGGCCTTAAAACAAAGTCACAACTTTTCCTCATTACAATCTATACTAATATAGAAAGCTGAAGAGTTTGAACGCGCTAATCTCAGGAACTACTTAACTCATTTTGAAATTTTCTGAGTTTTATACACTACCTTTTATTCCAGCTAAAATATTTATCTCGGAAAAATTTATATATTTGCAGTTACACCCTAAATATGAATGTAAACAATATGGGTAGATATTGCTCCACCACATTTTTTTATGTAAAACAGCAACTAATATCTATATATAAATAATCACCGAGAAAAGGAGTTAGATATGTAATTTGCGCCTTATCACCTTCATAGTTGCGAATTATAATTTGAAAGTAATGTAAATTCAAAGTACCTACGTTCTAATTTGTGATCTGTATGGCTTAAGATCTTTGCTTATTCGAATGAAAGAACAATCTTGTATATATATAACAAATATAGTCAATAATAGACATAAAGATGGTATATTCAAAGGTGCATTTGTGTGAGCACAAGAGACTTACATAGTCCAGTTAGAATATTTCCTGATGGAGCAGTTGGTGCAGGAGTGCAAGTATGCGGCCTGATCTCGTATTTTACATGAGACGGGATGTAAAGCCTCTCATCGTAACAAGACTCGAAAGCCCAGACAAATACGTTTCCAATAGTATATCCGCATCTGGGGAGGTAAAAATATTTTAATATTTATACCTATTTATCATCAGTAGATTATTCAATCTTCGCTGCAGTTCCAGCGTAATTTCCACCATCGAGAGATGACAGTCGCTAAGAAATTGTCACTCTGAGTAAAGGGAACGTATTTATATGACTTATTCACAATTCAGAATCGAAGTGGATAAGGTCGAACGTCGAGCAGGTCGCTTTAAAAAAATTATCACTTACTGGTAAGTTTGATGTTGATTATCTTTGCCACATTTCGTCGTTTTTCGAACCGTTACTTTGGGTTGTTCTTTACAAGATATTTCCTTTAAAGCGAAGCTGTCTAGTAAACTGTTGCCAGATATAAAGTTACTACCACCGTTACAAGATGCTTCCTGTAAATTGAAAACCATAAATTTTATGTAATTACTAGTTTTTGCCGACGACTCCTGCCCCGTCATAAAGTTTTTCTGGGAGAAATATTTTCCCGCAACAAAAGTAGCCCGGTAAACTCTTTTACACGGGTGAAGCCGCGAGCAAAAGCTAGTATTAGAATAGAATGTTGATTTGCTTAACAAACCAAGCGGGTTCTTGCATACGACAGATCCTTAACGTACTTACCAGTTGCTTTAACCCAGTATCGATTCTTCCATGTGGTTGCATGTACATGATACTATTTGTATCCCCAGGGCAGCCAATAAGAATTTTTGAACCCTCAGGCAAAACGACACTGCAGGTGTTTGGGTCCGGGTTCAATAATTTATTATCCCTTAAGATTATTGGAAGCGGGTTTGAGGTATCAAAGTCGTTTTGGAAGTCCAAAACACAATCTGAAAAAAACATATGCATTTATTCTATCACGTCCATAAATGGTTGATGTGAGAAACTACGGGGCATAATTTTGTTATATTGAGTTTTGATAATGAATATGGAACCATGAATTTTTCGTGTCACGTCAGAGCTCATGCCAACTGTGATGGATGATTTTCAGAACATAATATTAACAATCATTGAGTATTTAGCATGTAAAGACTATGGACGTTTTGTTGCCGGACTAAAGGCTGATAAGAGGGAACGAAAAACAAATTAAGAAGAGCCATAAACATGATTAATGTAGTTGGGCGGAACGTAGATACCTTTCAATGTACACTGGTTGAATTTCGAAGGGTGGTTATAGAAATACCTTCACATAGCTATGTGTATCTGAATTGGCTAAATGACAATGTAAATCTAATCACATTCGGTATAAGTCCTGTGGGATAATATTAAATAAATAAACTTTATAACGAGAAAGGGTAAGTGGCGAATCAAAGGTTCTATATTTTCGTAGTCAGACTATAAAATATAAGAACTTACCTAGGTTGGCATAATTAACAGCTCCAAGACTCAGTAAAGTCAGTAAGACTAATTGCCACGCCATTTTGACTGTTTAGTTCGTTTTGTCTGGACTACTTCTAGAACTGAATGAATTACAAACTCAGGCTACCGTTTATATACCCTAAGAGCGCTGTGGCTAGAGGGCGCAGCTGGTGGCTGAGACACAGAGGATGATGCGGTCACAGCGGACGCAGATGGCGTAAAGGGCGTAAAAGACATGCCTAAAGTAGCACTCACTGCATGCATCAAGCGCTCAAGAGAAGAACAAACATTGGAGCATTGTGAAATATAGAACTAATGGAACACCTATAGACTTCAGAATCTAATAAAGTAGGCTCTCTTCTATAGGTTCTGTTTTATCCAGATTTGATCCAGACCTTATACAAGGGATATTAAAGAAAAACTATAAGTATATATCTTGAGAAATGTAGCGCAAACTCAATAGTAATTGAGATATAGAAATATGGATTGAAAGCTTAAGATATGAAATGCTTTGAGGAGTTTATAGATCTCCCAGATCTTTCAGCGATAGAGAAGAGTCTCGCGGCAAAGTTTATTTTTAGTAACCGCCTTCAAAACAGGAGGAGATTCTTAATTCGACATTTTTTTTATGTAGACTCCAGAACTCAATCATTTATTAACTGATTTTGAAAATTATTTTTTTATTTGGAAGGATATACTTCCAGATTAGTTCCATAGAAATATTTTCAAAAGCGATTCAGTAGTTTGGTTTTTAAACTGGGATAAGTATGTCGTTCAAGTTATCGAAATTGCGAATTTTGTTGCATGTGTTTTTTGCATTGGTATTTTTGTGTTCGGCTTTTTACCCTTGGCCCGCGGTGGCAGTTGCATCCCTTCCTAACTACGCCCATGATCGAAGTAGTTTTAACTTACCTACAGATTTTAGATTTAATGTCTATATTATACATGAAAAACTTTGAGCAATGAATTTTGCCATATTCTATTTAATATTTCTTTATACTTGATATATTCATATTGTAATATATCGTGATTTTTCAATATTTACAAATATTATTAAAACGCCTTTCCTTCGAATGAAATGTCATGCCTATAGACTTAGTAATACCTAAGTTGTGCGACCATATATCAAATTCAAAACTTACATACATACATACATAACATCACGCATTTATCCCCGAAGGTATGTAGAGGCACAACTAGGGCACCCACTTTTCGCCAAGTATGTTCCGTCCCATGATGTGATAGGGGCGAGCCTATCGCCATATCGGGCACAAATTCCAGACTCCGGGCTGATACTGAGCAGAAAACCCAAATATCACTTTGCCTGACCCGGGATTCGAACCCAGGACCTCAGAGCACTATTGTACCGGACATGCAATACAACTACGCCACCGAGGCAGTCTTTCCAATATTCAAAAACTTGCCAGTAACTTTTCCATGATCCTATATTATAATGTTTTAATTCCACAAATTACCTTCATTTCACTCCGATGAGATGTCAGCGTCACTTAATTTACCAAACTTATTGTATAATTTTGGTTAATGTTTACGAAGAAATTCAACTTATAGCAAGAAGCAGCTCTTTTTTACAGCTCTGAGGTTCCCATTGCTATAGCTACAGATTCTTTTAGTTTACAGGAACCACAAATATTTCTAAGGTAGGCAAAGACGCTTTTAGGGACCGGCCACGCTTAACCCTTCCATACCAGTTACGCCCACGGCGGTTCATTTTGCATTTGGCAGCACGATGGCTAGTATTACTTTAGCATTGTACATTTAAATACCAATGAAAGCTGTATAATTATCCAAGTACCTATGTTTGCCAAGTTTGTATAGAGATACTTATTTTTATTTTTTCTTCTTTGTTATAAGTATAAAAGCGTTTGTAGATTTTAGTTTGTTTATTATTATTATTATTTTTAGAATAACTGTTTTTATTTGTCTGTCATTTTCATTATCGGCTACTCATGAGTTTTGACTCTCATTATAGGTATCCCAAGACACAGGCATAGCCTAGTTTGGGGACCACTGACAATAATTGAAATGCTTTAACTCAGATATGCCAATTACTGTTTATGTACTTCGTAATGTTATCATTTCTGTGTTCTTTTGTTGCAATAAAGTTAAGTTATTATTATTATGTTGTATCTTTCCTGGGAAATCACGGCATAAAGGCCGGTCCTTTTGGAAGGCTTGCGTGGGGACATGGATCCAACACGTAGAGGCCCCTTTAAGATACATTACTCTAGTTGGGGTTTATACACCTTGCGAGTACTCTCTCTGTCTATTCTTATGGAGGAAATACAGCCAAAGACAGCGCTTGCAAGGTGCAGGGACTATTGCAGAAAAGATGGGAATTATACTGGGTCTATGGATGGGATCTAGCTGGACTGGTTGCTGGGCTATTGGATTGAGACAAGCGGGACGCCTGCCAAGTAAAATGTCTCAATCTTATGTATTCAAGGCAGGCGGTGACTTGCCCCCCACTAGATGGACATCCCATAAGTGGCGTAAGCCAAGGACGCAACACCGGTGTGGGTGGCTTAAGGTTGTCGAGAGGTGTGCACCGATTTCACCATCGCGGGTCGCTATCGCGTCCCGGAGCGGGTTTCCTCGCTATTACGCAGATTGAGCACTTCCACCCTGGAGCTGAGATTCTTAGCTCTTGCGACTTCCACCTAGCCGGCCAGTTAAGGAAGCCAAGGGTCAGGGGTCTCATTTAGCCCCACGGAATCAGGGAACGCGGTGTCGCCACTCACCGGCGGCTCGCCACAAAGCCGCCCCTGCGGGCTTATTATTATTATTATTAATACTTTTGCTATAACTTACGTATAATACTTTAGTAGATATGTTTGTTAGGCATGACTGATTTAGAATTAAGACTAATCTGCTGTTTTAATTTTGTTTTCCGATAGATTGACTGCGAAAATATGTCAACAGAGGCATTTTTTTTTGCCTCGGGTTACGTTAGTTGCTGTTCCTATCTGGGTTGATCAAGGACACGACCCAATGATCGTAATCTCTGTGCTATTCGAATTATTGCGAGACAATGTCTATTTCAAATTTCATATCAATAGCGTGTACACAGTTTTACAAAGCTGAATTTCACGCCATCTGTCAGATTGTATCGGAACTTATTAATTACTTTATCATCCTATGTTTGTACCTACATTCAATGAATTAATAACAAAGTAATTAAATAAAAAACACAATTAGAAATACAAATTTATTTATTTGCAGTAATCAAGAAATTATAAAATGATATGAAAACACGCTTACACCAGTACATTATAAAAGAAATAACACTGAAATAAAAAACCAGAATTGCGTAAGAACTAGTATATCGTACCAAACGTGGTTTAAGAAAGTAACGAAGGGTGCATACAATCCTATTCCTGCCGATTTTCATTTTGTCATTCATGTAAAATTATTAGAAGCAGTGCCGGATTTATATTTACTACACTAATACACTAAAGTTAAATAAACAAATGATTAATTACATCGAGTGAGCGTCCTCTGAAATCTGCCGCCCCTAAGAGGCTGCCGCCCAAAGGCCACGGCCTGTACGGCCTATTTACAAATCCAGGACTGATAATGAACCCATCTATACAAGTAACTATATGTTGTGTCGGGTTCCCTTTCGGAAAATGTTGGGACACACACTTGACGAGCCAAGACGAATGCACGCAGGTTCAAATCCCAAGGGCACACACCTCTGACTTTTCTAAAATCATGTGTGTATTCTTTGTGAATTTATTGTTCGCTTTAACGGTGAAGGAAAACATCGTGAGGAAACCTGCACATCTGTGAATTTCTCTATAGGAATTTCGAAGGTGTGTGAAGTCTACCAATCCGCACTAGGCCAGCGTGGTGGACTAAGGCCTAATCCCTCTCAGTAGTAGAGAAGGCCCGTGCTCAGCAGTGGGCAAGTATATAATACAGGGCTGATATTATTATTATTATTATAAGTAAGTCACCTCGTGTTAAATGATCGTTGGTGTAAAAGGGCATTAAAATTCCAGAAGAATCAAAACTTCAAAGAAAATGGATATGGTTTAGGGAGGGTCTATTAATATTACTAATCTCTATTTCTTGGTTGTTTGGCCGTGAATTTGAGTTCATTGAGCTGGAGGTTCTTTCACTCTGGGGCTTTACGGCTAGAGTGAACAAGTATTTATAGATAATATTAACGTAGTCTTTATCACAATTTCTACCAGTTTACAAATTATTGTCACTTATCTATCTGGTAAGAAAACCATAATTATTCCACTACGAAGAATATTACCTTAACTATCGTCAATGGTAGGACAGGAGAGAAGAAAATTTATCTTCATAAAACATATATAACTATGTTAATTCTAATTGCTGTTTACAAATTGGTATTAAAACTGCACCTCGATACAAGCAGTGATAGCAGGCACGCTGTACTGCCAGGTCCTGAAGTTCTTCTCCAGGGTAACAACCGTCGGGTTCTCGTTGTACCGCTGCCACTGATCTCTAGTTACTCCTACGGCCCCAATTATCGCTACCATCGTCAATCCGAACCAAAGTAACCTGAGAAAATTCTTCTGCATTATAGTATTTAGGAAAGGTCGTATTCCAGAGTCCAGACCTTATAATAATAGCACAGTTAGTAGGGATATTTAGATTCTGTGATTTTGGACAGGCGGAGTCCTTGTCCTTAGGCGAGGACTTGTCTTGGTTGTTTCGTCATTGCGCATGATGGCAAATAATTTTAAGCCCATCTCATATGAAGCAGAGCTCTACAGTGGATTGGCCATGGATTGAAATGACAATACACTTACTGCATCGTGGCGACGCGCCATTTCAGTAGCAAAATATGGTGACTCAAATGAAAAAAAAAAGAAAAATTCTTCATGCAATAGAAAGATTACAATTTGAACATTCTTAATACTTGATAGTCACCTTTCAAACCAATGTCTGTCAGGCTGAGCAATGTGTTGAAACCCATGAATGGTAGTCCTGAGACAGAAGTCTCTGCCCAAATTGACCGAGGTTTTCCAAGTCCATTTTCCCAATTTCTTGATGAATGAGTCTTTCTGTCTATACCCGTAGTCGATGTACATAATTTATATTATATCTGAAAAGAAATAATATCATGTAATACTCTTTTATCTAATTCAAACAATACAAATCTTTGTTATTACTTATTTGGTAAATTGGTTACGAGCCTGTCTGATACCAAACTCCTTTGAGAGTCCAACTAAACTGTAAAAAGCTGTCCTTAATGTTAAGTTATTGGCACACCCATAAACACTAAAAGAGAATTAAGGATGGCCT